>NC_088242.1:96686076-96698576 GCF_036934945.1 Oncorhynchus masou masou
CCCTGCCCTCCCTCCTCCCCCTCCCTCCCTCCCTCCCTCCCTCCCTCCCTCCCTCCCTCCCTCCCTCCCTCCCTCCCTCCCTCCCCCTCCCCCTCCCCTCCCCCTCCCCTCCCCCTCCCCCCTCCCTCCCTCCCTCCCTCCCTCCCTCCCTCCCCTCCCTCCCTCCCTCCCTCCCTCCTCCCCTCCCTCCCTCCCTCCCTCCCTCCCTCCCTCCCTCCCTCCCTCCCTCCCTCCCTCCCTCCCTCCCTCCCTCCCTCCTCCCCTCCCTCCCTCCCTCCTCCCTCCCTCCCTCCCTCCTCCCCTCCCTCCCTCCCTCCCTCCCTCCCTCCCTCCTCCCTCCCTCCTCCCCCCCCCCCCCTCCCTCCTCCCCCTCCACTCTCTGTCCCCTGCACTCCATCTGAGCCATGGGCCTGCTGTTTTAATTCATCTTGGTCTGAACCTCTGTCAACCTGTTCTGTTCTCTACCAGACCTCACTCTCCGAGATCTGTCCAGCTTGCTCAGGTGTCATATAGGTTACTGACAACACGTTTATTTATGAATCTACTCCGGGGACAATCGAAGTCAGGGGAGGTAGATGCTCAACTGAGAGAGTGCCACTGACTATATGATCCGTTTTTTTGCAAGTTGTTGGTTTCTTTGTTTCAAAATCAGTAAGGCTGAATGTATTTGACATTTCGACACAAAATGGCTGACGCCAAAGCGGACACACAAAGCATTGGGTGATTACCCCAAAAATGGCCACCAAAAAAAAAACTCACCCTGACATTGAGTGTCCTTGATGTCACACTCACCCTGACACTGGGTGTCCTTCATCGCGGGCTCGAACCCGGACGCGCAGGTGCACGATCCCACGGGAACCATCCATTCGCCGTCCCCATTGCAGTACAGCTTGAGAGGCACGGACACCTCAAGAGCGTTGGGAACACATGTTCCGGGCGCGATGACCAACGACGTGGCCTCTGCCCCCGTGGCCGTCTCGGGGAACACGGCGAAGTTCGCGATGGTGGTCGAACACTTCTTATAGAAGACCCGGACAGAAATCAACGACATACAAGCCCCCAGGTCCTGGAATGCCAGGTAAAACCCAGTCTTTGAAAGAGGCCCGAAGCTCCGTACTTTTGTGTTCACCCTTCCCGACTCCAACATGGAGAAACTCTCATCGGGCGCGATGGTGTCCACCTTCACATAGGGATTTTCCATCCAGAATGGACTCGTCTCCGTGGCCGAGTCTGAGTCGGACTCGTAGTAGAAGAGGTTAAAGGTCTCCTTGCAGGAGCCGGGGATGTTGGGGATGCTGTTGCAGTCGCGCACTGTGAACTTCATCTCCACGTAGACTCGGAGGACGTCTTTGCGTGGGATGAAGTCACTGCGTAGCCAGTTGTTCTGGTTGGCCTCGCGCACGTTGCACACCTGGTACGTCCGGATGGGGTTCATGGCGTCATCGTAGCCACTCACCTCCTCCCACTGTGGGTGGAGAAAGAGGGAGGGAGGGAGGGAGGGAGGGAGGGAGGGAGGGAGGGAGGGAGGGAGGGAGGGAGGGAGGGAGGGAGGGAGGGAGGGAGGGAGGGAGGGAGGGAGGATGAGAGAAAGATAGAGATTAGTGTTATGGTCAAACAAAGGTCAAATGTCCTATACTGTATGCATTCATAAACACATTGGCAGAACACTCTCATTCACACACGCACACACACTCTCTCTCACACACACACACTCTGACACACACTCTCCCACTCTCTCACACACACTCATACACACACACAGACACACACAGACAGACAGACAGACAGACAGACAGACAGACAGACAGACAGACAGACAGACAGACAGACAGACAGAGACAGACAGACAGACAGACAGACAGACAGACAGACAGATCTGTTCTGGTCTCAGAGTCCAATAACACAATATATTTTACAGCAGTCTGTTCTGGTCTCAGAGTCCAATACCACAACTAGAAGAGAGAAATGAGGTGAATTGGTACCATTAGAAACCGACAGATGAAAGAAACGATAAGTCGCCATTTTCTTTTCAATTACGTTCCCGTCTGCGTATTTAGGTGGAGAGCTGTATCCAGCCGTGCCACGGCCTTTCATCTCTGGTTACGCAGCGATGAGTCACGGAAACAAAAGGGACAGCAAATTCATCACAATTATGATGGAGTGTCAGCCTGGCACTTCCCCCAAAACACCGAACAGCCCTGTTGTACACCTCATTCTCCGGGTTACCGAATAGTCGCCACCTCACATGTAATGACGTTTCAATGACGTTTTAATGTACGTTTCAATGACGTTTCAATGACGTTTCAATTACGTTTCAATGACGTTTCAATGACGTTTCAATGACGTTTTAATTACGTTTCAATGACGTTTCAATGACGTTTTAATTACGTTTTAATTACGTTTCAATGACGTTTCAATGACGTTTCAATGAGGTTTTAATTACGTTTCAATGACGTTTTAATTACGTTTCAATGACGTATTAATTACGTTTCAATGACGTTTCAATGACGTTTTAATTACGTTTTAATTACGTTTCAATGACGTTTTAATTACGTTTTAATTACGTTTCAATGACGTTTTAATTACGTTTTAATTACGTTTTAATGACGTTTTAATTACGTTTCAATGACGTTTCAATGACGTTTCAATGATCGCATCGTCCTCTACAGCAGGCAAAAAAAGGTTACCATCATCTTTCTCTTTTCCTTCTTAATTACTTATCTCACAGCCCCAAAGACATGAATTACCGAGGCAAAAGCTCTGCTTGCTGAGTAAATGAGACTGTGGTTGCAGATCGGCAAATGCTACAAGTCTTATTTACAGAACAGACACAGCAGACGCGGTCTAATTTTAACTACTTTCACTTTAATGTGTTTCTCAATACACGGCTACACTCGACTGAGGATGTTTATGACGATTATGTCAAACGAAGCAAAGCAACCCTTTCAAGTGGGGGGGCAAATGGTGAAAACTGCAAAGAATGTCAACCGACACACTGGGCTTCCAACTAGACAACGCACCAACAACTCTGAAACCACCCATCCTGAGTCAAAATGGACGACAGCAGTAAACGCATGTCTTTGGAACATGAACATGAAGAGGCATGTTTGACCTCGGTCTTCAATTCACCACCCTGTTCTGGGTCAATCGAGTTTACCACAGAAACGTTGACACGTTGCCCGAGATACAGAGAAAGTGAGAAAATAAACACAGATTTGTTTTTGTTTTCCCGAAAAGTTTTCTCTCTGAGGCTGAGGACTCTTAATTAGAGGCCTAATATGGATGTGGTGAAGACGGGCTATTAATCCAGCAGGACCCAGGAGACCTAGGGAGGAGAGGGGGGCTTAGTTGAGGATAAACCACAGAGAAGGCTATCTGAGGGAACCGGCGGGGGGAATCGATAATCACCAGCCAGGTCAATGGGACGAGAGAAAGCATAAAGTGTCAATGGGTATTTAGTTCAGTGTAATAAATCACCCGGGTGTACAAAAGAGAGTGTGTGTGGTGTGTGTGTGTGTGGAGGTCAACCCCGTGAGACCACACGTGCAGCACAAATACAGACCACTTCTTGCCATCCTTGCTTACCAAACCTGAATGAATTAGGTCGTGTGAACAGCCAGGTCACCTGTGATACAAGTCAGTATTTGACGTCCGTCTATGTCTCAGGGACGTCGGGAGATGACGTGGAAACCGGGCCACTAGGGGCAACAGTGAGCGATGTTACTATCAAGTAGGTTCATATTGTGCTAAGCCGTTGTGGGATGGGATATGCATCTCATCTCAGGCTTGTAAGATCGAATCCAGCGATAGAAAGTTGTTTTTGAGAGTTTTTGTTTTAAGCCAAAACTTAAACTTAACCTTAACCATTCAGATTTAATGCCTAACCTTAAGATTTCAGAGTCAATACCTATACTAAAACCTAAACTGAAATAATTTGGAGGTAATGCCTATACTAAATCTAAACTGAAATAATTTGGAGGTAATGCCTATACTAAATCTAAACATAAATAATTTGGAGGTAATGCCTATTCTAAATCTAAACATAAATAATTTGGAGGTTTTGCTTATACTAAATCTAAACTGAAATAATTTGGAGGTAATGCCTATACTAAATCTAAACATAAATAATTTGGAGGTAATGCCTATACTAAATCTAAACATAAATAATTTGGAGGTAATGCCTATACTAAATCTAAACATAAATAATTTGAAGGTAATGCCTATACTAAATCTAAACTGAAATAATTTGGAGGTAATGCCTATACTAAATCTAAACATAAATAATTTGGAGGTAATGCCTATTCTAAATCTAAACATAAATAATTTGGAGGTTTTGCTTATACTAAATCTAAACTGAAATAATTTGGAGGTAATGCCTATACTAAATCTAAACATAAATAATTTGGAGGTAATGCCTATACTAAATCTAAACATAAATAATTTGGAGGTAATGCCTATACTAAATCTAAACATAAATAATTTGGAGGTAATGCCTATACTAAATCTAAACTGAAATAATTTGGAGGTAATGCCTATACTAAATCTAAACATAAATAATTTGGAGGTAATGCCTATACTAAATCTAAACTGAAATAATTTGGAGGTAATGCCTATACTAAATCTAAACATAAATGATTTGGAGGTAATGCCTATACTAAATCTAAACTGAAATAATTTGGAGGTAATGCCTATACTAAATCTAAACTGAAATAATTTGGAGGTAATGCCTATACTAAATCTAAACATAAATAATTTGGAGGTAATGCCTATACTAAATCTAAACTGAAATAATTTGGAGGTAATGCCTATACTAAATCTAAACATAAATAATTTGGAGGTAATGCCTATACTAAATCTAAACATAAATAATTTGGAGTTAATGCCTATACTAAATCTAAACATAAATAATTTGGAGGTAATGCCTATACTAAATCTAAACTGAAATAATTTGGAGGTAACGCCTATACTAAATCTAAACATAAATAATTTGGAGGTAATGCCTATACTAAATCTAAACTGAAATAATTTGGAGGTAATGCCTATTCTAAATCTAAACATAAATGATTTGGAGGTAATGCCTATACTAAATCTAAACTGAAATAATTTGGAGGTAATGCCTGTACTAAATCTAAACTGAAATAATTTGCAGGTAATGCCTATACTAAATCTAAACTGAAATAATTTGGAGGTAATGCCTATACTAAATCTAAACATAAATAATTTGGAGGTAATGCCAATACTAAATCTAAACTGAAATAATTTGGAGGTAATGCCAATACTAAATCTAAACTGAAATAATTTGGAGGTAATGCCTATACTTAAACGTTAAACACTTTGAAATTGGAGGTCTCCAAAATCTCTCGAAATGTGCCATTTGAGAAACATGGATGAATGTCTAACTCTGACGTGAGACTGTGAGAGCGAGTTGCTGTGTGAAACAGGGTCAAGCACAAGCATTTCGCTACACTCGCATTAACATCTGCTAACCATGTGTATGTGACAAATAAAATTTGACTTGATTTGAGTTCTTCGGCATCGATTTTGGACTAAAATAATAAAGTTATGGCTTTTACAAGTGGTAACTTGACAAGGAATGCCCACATACGTTTCAAAATTCATTTCCTTTGTTTCTAAAAAAATAATAAATGAAATGTGCACAGCCGTGTACAAACGATATGCCTACTCAACATGGCGCAGTGGTCTAAGGCACTGAATCTTAGTGCTTGAGGTATCACTACATATACACTGGTTTGAATCCAAGCTGGTATCACAACCGGCCGTGATTGTGAGTCCCATTGGGCAGCGCATAATTGGCCCAGCATCGTCTGGGGTAGGCCATTATTGTAAATAATAATTTGTTCTTAACTGACTTGCCTATAAAGGTTAAATAAAATTGTTTTTTTTTAAATACTCATATGTATAATGTGGTTAAGTAGATATTCAGTAGGAATTAGTGATATAGTGATCACACTAGAACAAAGTCAAAGGCTTTAAATGTTACTTTCTGATTCACTGGGACATTGCTACTGCAGGGACAAAGTATGTGAGGGTTTGACTTAAGACCTAAACCTAGCTCCAGACCTGCATACCAACCAAGGCAGGTAGTCTAGGTACATGTATTTAACTAAGTCAATTAAGAACAAATTCTTATTTTCAATGACGGCCTAGGAACAGTGGGTTAACTGCCTGTTCAGGGGCAAAACGCCAGATTTGCACCTTGTCAGGGGTTTGAACTTGCAACCTTCCGGTTTCTGGTCCAACTCTCTAACCGCTAGGCTACCCTGCCGCCTCACTCTGGCTGGCACACTAGTATCCTCAAAGCTTAGGTTTTTAGAAAAGTTAGCATGATGTGCCTAACATTTACGAGTCTGTAGGTTCACAGTATGCTAACAGAACCATGCTAACAAAAGTCATTAGATATGTGAGCTCGAGTGAATACGACAGGCTACATGCTAAAGGCTACAAGCTACATAAAGGCTACATGCTAAAGGCTACAAGCTACATAAAGGCTACATGCTATAGACTACATGCTAAAGGCTACGAGCTAAATAAGGGCTACATGCTATAGGCTTAAAGGCTACAAGCTACATAAAGGCTACATGCTATAGACTGCATGCTAAAGGCTACGAGCTAAATAAGGGCTACATGCTATAGGCTACAGGCTAGGCATCCTGGTTGCTAGCTACACCATGTTATCTGTGTCTGGGAATCTCCCTGCAGACATACTGAGCCCAGTAAAAGCCATTAACCCCTCTAGAGCTTGGAATTCCCCCTCCATCTGTTTGGTGAGAAACGGCACACAACACACACACACATATGCACACACACAACACACACACACATATGCACACACAAAACACACACACACACAACACACACACACATGCACACACACACACAACACACACACACATATGCACACACACAACACACACACACACACAACACACACACACACACACACACACATGCACACACACAACACACACACAACACACACACACACATGCACACACAACACACACACACACATGCACACACACAACACACACACAACACACACACACACACACATGCACACACACAACACACACACACATGCACACACACACACAACACACACACACATGCACACACACAACACACACACACATGCACACACACACCCAACACACACACACATGCACACACACAATGGTCACTTCACACTGCAGCACACACTTGCACACGCAAACAAAGGTCAACTTGGATTTCTGTCAGGGTCAAACCACCACGTTGTGTCCTACTGGTGTGTCTCTGTCAGGGTCAAACCACCACCACGTTGTGTCCTACTGGTGTGTCTCTGTCAGGGTCAAACCACCACCACGTTGTGTCCTACTGGTGTGTCTCTGTCAGGGTCAAACCACCACCACGTTGTGTCCTACTGGTGTGTCTCTGTCAGGGTCAAACCACCATGTTGTGTCCTACTGGTGTGTCTGCCTCTAGACCCTCTAAGCCTGTTATATCATGTGGAGAGAAGATGCTGCTCAGTCTGTGTTAGTCTCCCTCACTCCACGCACGCACACACAGACACACACACAGACAGCTCCGCTACAGACAAATGTAGAAGACAGGAAGAGGGGGCCTCCATGCACAGAGAGAGAAAGACAGACAATGACTCAGATCTGGACTCATTGCTTCCCTCCCTTTCTCCTTCTCTCCCTCTCTCCGTTTTTCCCCCTCTCTCTCTCTCTCTCTCTGTTTCTCTCTCTCTCTCTGTTTCTCTCTCTCTCTGTTTCTCTCTCTCTGTTTCTCTCTCTCTGTCTCTCTCTCTCTCTCTCTCTCATCTCTGTCTCTCTCTCTCTCTCATCTCTGTCTCTCTCTCTCTCTCATCTCTGTCTCAGAAATGAGTGCATTCCACTGCTGCACATTACCATCCGAAATAATAACCATCTGCCACAATTGCACTGCGATAAATACATGTGGGCGTTGCGTCGTAAATAAATAAAAATACAAAAGAAAGGGAGTCCTGCCGAGCGAGACAGCAGGGGGCAAAAAGAAGACAAAAAGAGAGAGAAGAAGAATGAGACAACCACCGTCTGTCTGGCGGAGAGGAGGAAAACATATCAACAACACAATCATCCAACCCTCTGTTATTAGACAGGTAGGTGGAGAGGAGGAGGATGTTTCTACCGTCCTGCCTCGGACTGGTGGGGGGTTTTACGAAGAGGTGGGGGGGGGGCGGGTGAGAGGGAGGTCTGGACAGAGGAGATGGGGGAGGGGGTGAGAGGGAGGTCTGGACAGAGGAGATGGGGGGGGGGTGAGAGGGAGGTCTGGACAGAGGAGATGGGGGGAGGGGGTGAGAGGGAGGTCTGGACAGAGGAGATGGGGGGAGAGCGAGGTCTGGACAGAGGAGATGGGGGAGGGGTGAGAGGGGGTCTGGACAGAGGAGATGGGGGAGGGGGTGAGAGCGAGGTCTGGACAGAGGAGATGGGGGGAGGGGGTGAGAGCGAGGTCTGAACGAGGAGATGTAAAGGGGGTGAGAGGGAGGTCTGGACAGAGGAGATGGGGAGGGGGTGAGAGGGAGGTCTGGACAGAGGAGATGGGGGGAGGGGGTGAGAGGGAGGTCTGGACAGAGGAGATGGGGGAGGGGGTGAGAGGGAGGTCTGGACAGAGGAGATGGGGGATGGGTGAGAGGGAGGTCTGAACGAGGAGATGGGGGGAGGGGGTGAGAGGGAGGTCTGGACAGAGGAGATGGGGGGAGGGGGTGAGAGCGAGGTCTGGACAGAGGAGATGGGGGAGGGGGTGAGAGGGAGGTCTGGACAGAGGAGATGGGGGAGGGGGTGAGAGGGAGGTCTGGACAGAGGAGATGGGGGAGATGGGGGAGGGGTGAGAGGGAGGTCTGAACGAGGAGATGGGTGGGGGGTGAGAGGGAGGTCTGGACAGAGGAGATGGGGGAGATGGGGGAGGGGTGAGAGGGAGGTCTGGACAGAGGAGATGGGGAGGGGGTAAGAGGGAGGTCTGAATGAGGAGATGGGGGGGTGAGAGGGAGGTCTGAACAGAGGAGATGGGGGGGTGAGGGAGGTCTGAACAGAGGAGATGGGGGAGGGGGTGAGAGGGAGGTCTGAACGAGGAGATGTGGAGGGGGTGAGAGGGAGGTCTGAACGAGGAGATGGGGGGTGAGAGGGAGGTCTGGACAGAGGAGATGGGGGAGATGGGGAGGGGGTGAGAGGGAGGTCTGGACAGAGGAGATGGGGGGAGGGGGTGAGAGCGAGGTCTGGACAGAGGAGATGGGGGAGGGGTGAGAGGGAGGTCTGAACGAGGAGATGGGTGGGGGGTGAGAGTGAGGTCTGGACAGAGGAGATGGGGGAGATGGGGGAGGGGTGAGAGGGAGGTCTGGACAGAGGAGATGGGGGAGATGGGGGAGGGGTGAGAGGGAGGTCTGAACGAGGAGATGGGGGGGTGAGAGGGAGGTCTGAACAGAGGAGATGGGGGGAGGGGGTGAGAGGGAGGTCTAGACTAAAATATGGGGGAGGGGTGAGAGAGAGGTCTGGACAGAGGAGATGGGGGAGGGGGTAAGAGGGAGGTCTGAATGAGGAGATGGGGGGGTGAGAGGGAGGTCTGGACAGAGGAGATGGGGGGAGGGGGTGAGAGAGAGGTCTGGACAGAGGAGATGGAAGAGGGAGTATGGAGGTCAGGAGTCCACACAAAGGTGAGGGGTTCGTGCTTTTTGATGTGAAACACAAAGAGGCACACACATGTGCAATCAAACACACACACTCCGACAACTTACCCCAGTTTCAGGATGAGCGGTCCAGGCCAGCTCAGTTGTGGCCCACTTGGTGTCCATTAATGTTTCTGAAATCAGACGAAAAGAGAGAATCATTTTAACCAAAG
Organism: Oncorhynchus masou masou; assembly: GCF_036934945.1. Taxonomy (NCBI): domain Eukaryota; kingdom Metazoa; phylum Chordata; class Actinopteri; order Salmoniformes; family Salmonidae; genus Oncorhynchus; species Oncorhynchus masou. The sequence continues at coordinate 96,695,953 of NC_088242.1, forward strand.
AGGAACCCGACACAGACAAAGATAATAAAACCCGAACAGTTACCAAGATAACGGGAGATCATAAAACAGACCAGTTCCTTCTGAAGTATTCTACCATAATGAATAGGAGCATTGACGTTCCCCCAGCGGACCACAGCATGCTCAACCCAACCCAGGGAGATGACGTAAGACAGTCACTACTCAGTAAACCGAGAAATGTAAATAATTTAGCTGAGAAAGAAATACAACATTTTGCATAACAACGAACAGTTAGCGTAAAACGGCTGTGAAGGAACAAGACAATCTCCTAAGTGGGTGATCCGGGAGGTGTTGTTGATGGTTGTTATATATATATATTCTCGTCTTACTCATTTGATTTAATTACAGGGCTAAGGGGGGAAAAAACGTGAGTATCACTGAGAGACTATTATGTAATTGAGGACACACACACACACACACACACACACACACACACACACACACACACACACACACACACACACACACACACACACACACGCACGCTGAGGTAAGGAGTTGTAAACCTTAAGAGGGTATATAACCTGAACAGAATGCATTGTTGGTTTAAGGGCTTGTAAGTAAAGCATTTCACTGTCAGGTCTACTACACCTGTTGTATCCAGCATTTCACTGTAAGGTCTACTACACCTGTTGTATTCAGCATTTCACTGTCAGGTCTACTACACCTGTTGTATCCAGCATTTCACTGTAAGGTCTACTACACCTGTTGTATTCAGCATTTCACTGTAAGGTCTACTACAACTGTTGTATTCAGCATTTCACTGTAAGGTCTACTACAACTGTTGTATCCAGCATTTCACTGTAAGGTCTACTACACCTGTTGTATTCAGCATTTCACTGTAAGGTCTACTACAACTGTTGTATCCAGCATTTCACTGTAAGGTCTACTACACCTGTTGTATTCAGCAGTTCACTGTAAGGTCTACTACACCTGTTGTATCCAGCATTTCACTGTAAGGTCTACTACACCTGTTGTATTCAGCAGTTCACTGTGAGGTCTACTACACCTGTTGTATCCAGCATGTCACTGTAAGGTGACTACACCTGTTGTATTCAGCATTTAACTGTACGGTGACTACACCTGTTGTAATTCAGCATGTCCCTGTATGGTCTACACCTGTTGTATTCAGCAGTTCACTGTAAGGTGACTACACCTCATGGAACTAATAACATTTGTTTTGATTTACTTTTGGATAAGGGTGCCATAAACCCAGAGTAGAGCAAAAGAAAATCTGTTCACCCAGAACAGAGGTCAATATACTTGAATTTCCTTTACTTTTCAAAAAACCAACCAATCCCTTCTTTTCACTTTCTCTTCTTTCTCTCTTCCCTCTCTCTCTCTAACTCTTTCTCCCGCTACTCCTTCCTTCCATTGCCTAGGCAAACAGGCTCGCTGTGAGAGAGAGAGAGAGAGAGAGAGAGAGAGAGAGAGAGAGAGAGAGAGAGAGAGAGGGGGTGGCAGGAGAGAGAGAGGGGGGTGGCAAGAGAGAGAGAGAGGGGGGCAGGAGAGAGAGAGGGGGGGCAGGAGAGAGAGAGAGAGAGAGAGAGATAGAGGGGGCAGGAGAGAGAGAGAGATAGAGGGGGCAGGAGAGAGAGAGAGAGAGGGGGAGTGCAGGAGAGAGAGAGAGAGGGGGGTGGCAAGAGAGAGAGAGGGGGCAGGAGAGAGAGAGAGAGGGGGGTGGCAAGAGAGAGAGAGAGAGGGGGCAGGAGAGAGAGAGAGGGGGGCAGGAGAGAGAGAGAGAGATAGAGGGGGCAGGAGAGAGAGAGAGAGAGAGAGATAGAGGGGGCAGGAGAGAGAGAGAGATAGAGGGGGCAGGAGAGAGAGAGAGAGAGGGGGAGTGCAGGAGAGAGAGAGAGAGCGAGAGAGAGAGAGAGAGAGAGAGAGAGACAGAGAGCGAGAGAGAGAGAGAGGGGGGGCAGGAGGGAGAGAGAGAGAGAGTGAGAGAGAGAGAGAGAGAGAGAGAGGGGTGGCAGGAGAGAGAGAGAGAGGGGGGTGGCAGGAGAGAGAGAGAGAGAGGGGGGGCAGGAGAGAGAGAGAGGGGGGCAGGAGAGAGAGAGAGAGAGAGATAGAGGGGGCAGGAGAGAGAGAGATAGAGGGGGCAGGAGAGAGAGAGAGAGAGGGGGGAGTGCAGGAGAGAGAGAGAGAGAGCGAGAGAGAGAGAGAGAGAGACAGAGAGCGAGAGAGAGAGAGAGAGGGGGGCAGGAGGGAGAGAGAGATTGAGAGAGAGAGAGAGAGAGAGAGAGAGGGGGGCAGGAGGGAGAGAGAGAGAGAGAGAGAGAGAGAGGAGAGGGGGGGTGCAGGAGAAAGAGAGAGGTGAAGGGAACACTATAAATGAACTATTTTACTACCTGGCACCAGTATTTAACTGTTATTATCCTACTACTCCGCTGTTCTACAAGACAGTAAGGACGATGGAACGGCGCGATGCCAAAAAGTTAACAAATGTTTGCGTGTTGGCTCACCCTCAAGCTTTGTCTTTGACTGGTAAAATAGCAAGACGTTCCCTTTTTTCCATATAAACCTTCCTTTTCGCCAGGTGTTGGGCGGAAAAATATACAATATTATAAAATCTGCGAAAAACACACATTTCTTTCCACATGGCC
>NC_088242.1:96703576-96748576 GCF_036934945.1 Oncorhynchus masou masou
GGAGAGCCCATCAGAGAACTCATCGGAGAGCTCATCAGAGAGCTCATCAGAGAGCTCATCAGAAAGCTCATCAGAGGACTCATCGGAGAGCCCATTAGAGGGCCCATTAGAGAGCTCATCAGAAAGCTCATCAGAGAGCTCATCAGAAAGCTCATCAGAGAGCTCATCAGAAAGCTCATCAGAAAGCTCATCAGAAAGCTCATCAGAGAGCTCATCAGAGAGCCCATCAGAAAGCTCATCAGAAAGCTCATCAGAAAGCTCATCAGAAAGCTCATCAGAAAGCTCATCAGAAAGCTCATCAGAGAGCTCATCAGAAAGCTCATCGGAACTCACAGATGGATCATTGATTTTATGCAATTAATCAGCTATCCACCCTTTTCTTTCTCTCTTTCTTTCTTTCTTTCTTTCTTTCTTTCTTTCTTTCTTTCTTTCTTTCTTTCTTTCTTTCTTTCTTTCTTTCTTTCTTTCTTTCTTTCTTTGTCTTTCTCTACATCTCCATTTCCATTTCTTAATTTACTCTCTTCATGTGAAGCTTTTACTCCTAGTGACTTGAATGATGGATGCCACAGTAAGTCTGATCAGAGAAACAATTTCTTCCAACCATCTGTACTGTTCTGGTCAAAAAGGGTGTTGTTTAGAATGTAGTTCAGCTCTGGATTCAGCACTGAGAGGTGGGGAAGAGGACTCGTCCGTACCCACTGACCCTGGTTCATAGACAGAGGATTTAAACACGGTGAGACATGAAGGGTAAAGGTAAGAGAACTGACACAGTCACGCTGGCAAGCAGGCACACACATAAACACACACACACACGGTCACGCTGGCAAGCAGGCAAACACATAAACACACACACAGCATCCAGGGTTACAAACCTCTTAAACGCAGTGACGTGTTTAAACAACCAGGCTTCTTATACAAAGAACAAAGGGGAAGAGGGAATGAGGGGGTAGAGGCAAAACCACCATTAGTGACCCAGAAGAATGTGTTCTGGTTTCACAGGCCTAACTCCGGACTAGAAGGAGCACACAGCTGATGGATTATATAACAGGGTCTTGCTAGTACCTACAAGAATTTTGTTCGTTTTTTTTTTTTGCAAGTAGCCTCTTTTCATGGTTGAACCCTCAGGACACAAATACATACCGAACAAACTGTAAGAGCAAACCTTCCATGACCAATTGTGTTTCAACAGGACAATTAAAGGAAGATTTTTTTTTTCTAATTTAGCTGGGAATATATATTTTTTTATTTAACCTTTATTTAACTAGGCAAGTCAGTTAAGAACAAATTCTGATTTTCAATGACGGCCTAGGAACAGTGGGTTAACTGCCTGTTCAGGAGCAGAACGACAGATTTGTACCTTGTCAGCTCGGGGGTTTGAACTTGAAACCTTCTGGTTACTAGTCCAACGCTCTAACCAGTAGGCTACCCTGCCGCCCCATTATGACATCACAATACCCCGTATCCGGGGATAGTGGTTGGTGTTCATCCTAAATGGTGTGTTTGCTCGTTCATACCGCCGGTATTAGCCTGATTAGCATACCGCCGGTATTAGCCTGATTAGCATACTGCCGGTATTCGCCTGATTAGCATACCGCCGGTATTAGCCTGATTAGCATACCGCTGGTATTAGCCAGATTAGCATACCGTCGGTATTAGCCTAATTAGCATACCGCCGGTATTAGCCTGATTAGCATACCGCCGGTATTAGCCTGATTAGCATACTGCCGGTATTCGCCTGATTAGCATACCGCCGGTATTAGCCTGATTAGCATACCGCTGGTATTAGCCAGATTAGCATACCGTCGGTATTAGCCTAATTAGCATACCGCCGGTATTAGCCTGATTAGCATACCGCCGGTATTCGCCTGATTAGCATACCGCCGGTATTCGCCTGATTAGCATACCGCCGGTATTCGCCTGTCTGTAAAATTCTTACAACGAGGGTTTTAGTTTTCAGCAAAAAAAAAACAATGAAGACACACTAAATCAAATAAAAGTAAATGTTATTTGTGAATAAACCTAAAAACAAAATAGTAACAAAATAAAATAACAATAACGAGGCTAAATACAAGGAGAACCGGTAGTGTCAATATGCAGGGTTAAAGGGTTTGTTAAGGTAAATGTGGTTCTCGTCTCGTGTCCCTGTTTTTTGCCAGTTAATTATCATGTTCATCTCATCCCGAGCGCCTTTGTTGTGGCATTCCAGAGAAACACAAGCAGCTAGGCCACGCTGGTGCCAAATACTGGATCTCTGTTGAGCAACAAAAACAGAGAAATGTGTCAACAGCGTCGAGAAGAACCCCAACGTTAAACGTCATTAGCCAAATATTAGCCTGATTTGTTTTGTTGGAAAGGGAAAGGCAGCCGGAGAAAGGAGAGAGAAGAGAACTCCTATTTAAATTCAAATGGGGCAGGCAGCCTCTCTTCCTTTGTACCGCGGTAGAGTGCCGTGATTAGGAGAGGACCCTCGTTTTCTGCCGAGCCACACTGCTTCAATAATTGGTTGATGGGTTTTGATGTAGGTGGCTGTGGTCCCCCTTGTTCCCTTCTGTGGTAATCCCTCAAATATCCCCCCTTTTAACCCCCCCCCCAAAAAAAAATCACCTCCCATGACACCTCCCCCTAGCCCCCTTCTCACCCCTGCCACTCGCTTTCACTCACGCCACAATTGCTGTTTCAGAGTGCAGGCCTCTTGTGTACTAACAGGGTCCTACTGTCAATGCAGGGGAAATGAACTCCCTCGCTGCGTTGGCCACACTAATGAACTCAGTCTTCAGGGGCCACACTAATGAACTCAGTCTTCAGGGGCCACACTGTTTGTTAGCCCCCCTTCCCTAGGACTGAATAGTGTTTCCTCTGACTGTCTGTCTCATCTCTTGGCCCGGCAGCGTTTATTAAATGGCGACAGTGTCATGACTCTAAAATACGATGTGATTAGTAGACGCTAAATATGGCTGCTGGAATCTTGACTCGAAACCAAAAACTTTGATCCTGTTTCTCCAGTGGCTCGAGCCCTACACTGACTTCCTGTTAAGGCTGCGATCCCCGTAGCTCTACAGGCGTCACTGTCATGGTGCACGGTCAGTACACAACACTATGCTCATCCTGTCTTATTACTCCAGTGCTAGCCTCTCTACACTGACTTCCTGTTATTAAGGCAGGTGCTGATTTCAAGGTTTAACTGCTAACCTACAAAGCATTACATGGGCTTCCTCCTACCTATCTCTCTGACTTGGTCCTGCCCTACACGTACGCTACGGTCACAAGACACAGGCCTCCTTACTGTCACCTAGAAAGTCTAAGCAAACAGCTGGAGGCAGGGCTTTCTCCTATAGAGCTCCATTTTTATGGAATGGTCTGACTACCCATGTGAGAGACGTAGACTCGGTCTCAACCTTTAAGTCTTTACTGAAGACTCATCTCTTCAGTGGGTCCTATGATTGAGTATAGTCTGGCCCAGGGGTGTGAAGGTGAACATAAAGGCTCTGGAGCCCCTCTCTCCACTGGGATTCTCTGCCTCTGACCCTGTTACAGGGGCTGAGTCACTGGCTTACTGGTGCTCTTCTATTCTGACCCTGTTACAGGGGCTGAGTCACTGGCTTACTGGTGCTCTTCCATTCTGACCCTGTTACAGGGGCTGAGTCACTGGCTTACTGGTGCTCTTCTATTCTGACCCTGTTACAGGGACTGAGTCACTGGCTTACTGGTGCTCCTCCATTCTGACCCTGTTACAGGGGCTGAGTCACTGGCTTACTGGTGCTCTTCCATTCTGACCCTGTTACAGGGGCTGAGTCACTGGCTTACTGGTGCTCCTCCATTCTGACCCTGTTACAAGGGCTGACTCACTGGCTTACTGGTGCTCTTCCATTCTGACCCTGTTACAGGGGCTGAGTCACTGGCTTACTGGTGCTCTTCCATTCTGACCCTGTTACAGGGGCTGAGTCACTGCCTTACTGGTGCTCTTCCATTCTGACCCTGTTACAGGGGCTGAGTCACTGGCTTACTGGTGCTCTTCTATTCTGACCCTGTTACAGGGGCTGAGTCACTGGCTTACTGGTGCTCTTCTATTCTGACCCTGTTACAGGGGCTGACTCACTGGCTTACTGGTGCTCTTCCATTCTGACCCTGTTACAGGGGCTGAGTCACTGGCTTACTGGTGCTCTTCTATTCTGACCCTGTTACAGGGGCTGACTCACTGGCTTACTGGTGCTCTTCCATTCTGACCCTGTTACAGGGGCTGACTCACTGGCTTACTGGTGCTCTTCCCTTCTGACCCTGTTACAGGGGCTGAGTCACTGGCTTACTGGTGCTCTTCCATTCTGACCCTGTTACAGGGGCTGAGTCACTGGCTTTACTGGTATTCTTCCATGCCGTCCCTGGGAGGGGTGCGTCACTTGAGTGGGTTGAGTCGCTGACGTGGTCTTCCTGTCTGGGTTGGCGCCCCCCCTTGGGTTGTGCCGTGGCGGAGATCTTTGTGAGCTATACTCGGCCTTGTCTCAGGATGGTAAGTTGGTGGTTGAAGATATCCCTCTAGGGGGGCTGTACTTTGGCAAGGTGGGTGGGGTTATATCCTGCCTGGTTGGCCCTGTCTGGGGGTATCGTGGGACGGGGCCACAGTGTCTCCCGACACCTCCTGTCTCAGCCTCCAGTATTTATGTTGCAGTAGTTTGTGTCTTTCTTTCTTTCTCTCTCTCTCCCTCTCTCTCTCTCTCTTGGAGGACCTGAGCCCTAGGACCATGCCTCAGGACTACCTGGCCTGATGACTCCTTGCTGTACCCAGTCCACCTGGCCGTGCTGCTGCTCCAGTTTTAACTGTTCTGCCTGCGGCCATGGAACCCTGACCTGTTCACCGGATGTGCTACCTGTCCCAGACCTGCTGTTTTCAACCCTCTAGAGACAGCAGAAGCGGTAGAGATACTCTTAATGACCAGCTATGAAAAGCAAACTGACATTTACTCCTGAGGTGCTGACCTGTTGCACCCTCTACAACCACTGTGATTATTATTATTTGACCCTGCTGGTCATCTATGAACATTTGAACATCTTGGCCATCTGTTATAATCTCCACCCGGCACAGCCAGAAGAGGACTGGCCACCCCTCATAGCCTGGTTCCTCGCTAGGTTTCTTCCTAGGTTTCTGGCCTTTCTAGGGAGTTTTTCCTAGCCACCGTGCTTCTACACCTGCATTGCTTGCTGTTTGGGGTTTTAGGCTGGGTTTCTGTACAGCACTTTGAGATATCAGCTGATGTAAGAAGGGTTATATAAATAAATTTGATTTTAATTTCAATGTCAGCCTTGACAGTGGTCGAGACAGTAAAGTAAAGTAGATGACAGAGGATGGAGGCGTTTTAGATTTATTTTGTCAAAGAAAGTGTAGGTAATGAGTGGGGGTCTGACATCAGGGAGAGGAGCAGGGGCCAGGGAGAGGAGCAGGGGACACAGAGAGAGGAGCAGGGGCCAGGGAGAGGAGCAGGGGACACAGAGAGAGGAACAGGGGACACGGGGAGAGAGGAGCAGGGGACACAGGGAGAGAGAAGCAGGGGACACAGAGAGAGGAGCAGGGGCCAGGGAGAGGAGCAGGGGACACAGAGAGAGGAGCAGGGGACACAGAGAGAGAGGAGCAGGGGACACAGGGAGAGGAGCAGGGGACACAGGGATAGTAGCAGGGGCCACAGGGAGAGAGGAGCAGGGGACACAATGAAGGCAGTCTTTGTTCACGTTGGTAGAGAACAGTCTTTGATCAAGTGTGTGTGTGTATGTGTGTGTGCGTGTGTGTGCGTGTGTGTGTGTTTGTTTTTGTGTGTGGCCGGGCGTGCTTTCAAGAGCTCGTGAAGTCTGTCCTAGTTCCTGTATTGCCAGAGGAATGAGTGTCTTTTGTCGTTTCTGCCTCATTCTCTCTCTCCCTCTCTCAGTCCCCTCTCTCCTTTCTCTATGGCTTGTAATCACAGAGTAGAGAGGATCTGACTCACAGGTAGCCCCTAGGGTGACTGGCTTCAAACCAGGTGTGCCTGTGTGTGTGTGTGTGTGTGTGTGTGTGTGTGTGTGTGTGTGTGTGTGTGTGTGTGTGTGTGTGTGTGTGTGTGTGTGTGTGTGTGTGTGTGTGTGTGTGTGTGTGTGTGTGTGTGTGTGTGTGTGTGTGTGTGTGTGTGTGCGTGTCCTGGTGTGTCATCTGTCAGTCTGCCTGTTGGTGTGCCTGTCAGTTTGCTTGAGGAGAGGAAGGGGATAACCCCTCAATAGACCGACTAACCCCTCAATAGACCAACTAACCCCTCAATAGACCGACTAACCCCTCAACAGACCGACTAACCCCTTAAACAGACCGACTAACCCCTCAATAGACCAACTAACCCTTCACCAGACCGACTAACCCCTCAATAGACCGACTAACCCCTCAATAGACCAACTAACCCCTCAACAGACCGACTAACCCCTCACCAGACCGACTAACCCTTTAACAGACCGACTAACCCCTCAATAGACCGACTAACCCCTCAATAGACCGACTAACCCCTCAATAGACCAACTAACCCCTCAACAGACCGACTAACCCCTCAACAGACCGACTAACCCTTTAACAGACCGACTAACCCCTCAATAGACCGACTAACCCCTCAATAGACCGACTAACCCCTCAATAGACCGACTAACCCCTCAATAGACCGACTAACCCCTCAATAGACCGACTAACCCCTCAACAGACCGACTAACCCCTCAACAGACCGACTAACCCTTCACCAGACCGACTAACCCCTCAATAGACCGACTAACCCCTCAATAGACCGACTAACCCCTCAATAGACCGACTAACCCCTCAACAGACCGACTATCCCCTTAAACAGACCGACTAACCCCTCAATAGACCGACTAACCCCTCAATAGACCGACTAACCCCTCAACAGACCGACTAACCCCTCAATAGACCAACTAACCTCTCAACAGACCGACTAACCTCTCAACAGACCGACTAACCCCTCAACAGACCGACTAACCCCTCAATAGACCAACTAACCTCTCAACAGACCGACTAACCCCTCAACAGACCAACTAACCCCTCAACAGACCGACTAACCTCTCAACAGACCGACTAACCCCTCAACAGACCGACTAACCCCTCAACAGACCGACTAACCCCTCAATAGACCGACTAACCCCTCAATAGACCGACTAACCCCTCAACAGACCGACTAACCCCTCAATAGACCGACTAACCCCTCAACAGACCGACTAACCCCTCAATAGACCAACTAACCCTTTAACAGACCACACTGGACTACACTATAATGGACTACACTATAATGGACTGCACTATAATGGACTACACTATTGGACTACACTATAATTGATTAAGTTTGTTTGTGAGCAGGATTCTGATTCATTTTTAACATCTCTAATACCATAACCTCTATGTGTTGTGATTGGTTCGTAGTTCTCCGTAACCTCTGTGTGTTGTGATTGGTTCGTAGTTCTCCATAACCTCTATGTGTTGTGATTGGTTCGTAGTTCTCCGTAACCTCTGTGTGTTGTGATTGGTTCGTAGTTCTCCATAACCTCTGTGTGTTGTGATTGGTTCGTAGTTCTCCGTAACCTCTGTGTGTTGTGATTGGTTCGTAGTTCTCCGTAACCTCTGTGTGTTGTGATTGGTTCGTAGTTCTCCGTAACCTCTATGTGTTGTGATTGGTTCATAGTTCTCCGTAACCTCTGTGTGTTGTGATTGGTTCGTAGTTCTCCATAACCTCTGTGTGTTGTGATTGGTTCGTAGTTCTCCGTAACCTCTGTGTGTTGTGATTGGTTCGTAGTTCTCCGTAACCTCTGTGTGTTGTGATTGGTTCGTAGTTCTCCGTAACCTCTGTGTGTTGTGATTGGTTCGTAGTTCTCCGTAACCTCTGTGTGTTGTGATTGGTTCGTAGTTCTCCGTAACCTCTGTGTGTTGTGATTGGTTCGTAGTTCAACAGACACTCACACCCTCACGCTCTGGAACATGTTCCAATATCCTATAAAAAAAGTAATCTATGAAACACAGCCAAAATACACACTCCATAATATCAAACAGGCCAGTACCTAGCTTTCAATCCCGTCTACATATACGATTTGTAGTATACAGGTTCCCTGTGCCCAGAACAACTTTTCTCTCTTTTAAAATCAGCTTCCAAAACTGGGAATAGGGTGGCAGAGTAATTTATTGGATAAAACAAGGGGCGATACACTTTGATTTGTTCCTTTGTCTGACCCAAACGGCCTCTGATCAATCCTCAGTGGATCTAACTAATGAGCAAAGCTGCTCGCCGTTAACTTGCCCTGATAAGAGCCATATGAGGAAGTGTGGACAGGAATATATATATATATGAGGCTTCAAGGCCCGGGGCAGGTTCGCTCTTACTCTGTGTGTGTGTGTGCATTTCATTTACTAATACTGTTTACAAGTCTCCCAGATGGGAAAATGTAAGAGGCTTTTCACATTGACATGCGTTAAAAGGAGATTCCTCAAGAAATTCTCGAGAGGTATCGACTCTCTCTCTCGACATTACCGTAATGTAAACCTTCTAGTTTCTCACGCGCACGAGACATGCCCGACAGTTTCCCCCCTCCACAAAGTGCAATATAAACATCATTATTTTCTTCAGTCCAACACTCCTACAGTATAAATCATAATAGCAAAGCAATGTTTTGAAAATATCTAAAATGTATAGCCATTTTCTTTATAGTAGAGACTTGGTTTACTACATAGTTTTAATCAGAAATTGGAATGAAAGCCAGTAACTGAAATTGACACAGTAGCTTTAGGAGAATATCAGAACAGTGCAGGACATTTTTCAGCAACAAACGAGTGATAAAATTAAGATCTGTAGCCCAAAAAGCTATCTATCTCTTATTTAGCTAACGTTGGCTGACTTCAAGTCTAGCTATTATTTAGCTAACATTGGCTGACTTCAAGTCTAGCTATTATTTAGCTAACGTTGGCTGACTTTCATCTCGCTATTATTTAGCTAACATTGGCTGACTTTAATCTATCTATTATTTAGCTAACGTTGGCTGACTTTAATCTTGCTAACGTTGGTTGACTTTAATGTAGCTCTTATTTAGCTAACGTTGGCTGACTTTAATCTATCTATTATTTAGCTAACATTGGCTGACTTTAATCTAGCTAACATTAGCTGACTTTAATCTAGCTCTTATTTAGCTAACGTTGGCTGACTTTAATCTAGCTCTTATTTAGCTAACGTTGGCTGACTTTAATCTAGCTAACGTTGGCTGACTTTAATCTAGCTCTTATTTAGCTAACGTTGGCTGACTTTAATCTAGCTAACGTTGGCTGACTTTAATCTAGCTAACATTAGCTGACTTTAATCTAGCTCTTATTTAGCTAACGTTGGCTGACTTTAATCTAGCTCTTATTTAGCTAACGTTGGCTGACTTTAATCTATCTATTATTTAGCTAACGTTGGCTGACTTTAATCTAGCTAACATTAGCTGACTTTAATCTAGCTCTTATCTAGCTAACGTTGGCTGACTTTGATCTATCTATTATTTAGCTAACGTTGGCTGACTTTAATCTAGCTAACATTAGCTGACTTTAATCTAGCTCTTATCTAGCTAACGTTGGCTGACTTTAATCTAGCTCTTATCTAGCTAACGTTGGCTGACTTTAATCTATCTATTATTTAGCTAACGTTGGCTGACTTTAATCTAGCTCTTATTTAGCTAACGTTGGCTGACTTTAATCTAGCTAACATTAGCTGACTTTAATCTAGCTCTTATCTAGCTAACGTTGGCTGACTTTAATCTAGCTCTTATTTAGCTAACATTGGCTGACTTTAATCTATCTATTATTTAGCTAACGTTAGCTGACTTTAATCTATCTATTATTTAGCTAACGTTAGCTGACTTTAATCTAGCTCTTATTTAGCTAACGTTGGCTGACTTTAATCTAGCTAACATTAGCTGACTTTAATCTAGCTCTTATCTAGCTAACGTTGGCTGACTTTAATCTAGCTCTTATTTAGCTAACATTGGCTGACTTTAATCTATCTATTATTTAGCTAACGTTAGCTGACTTTAATCTAGCTCTTATTTAGCTAACGTTGGCTGACTTTAATCTATCTATTATTTAGCTAACGTTAGCTGACTTTAATCTATCTATTATTTAGCTAACGTTAGCTGACTTTAATCTAGCTAACGTTGGCTGACTTTAATCTAGCTAATATTTAGCGTATGTTGGCTGACGTTAAAATTCAGCTAACTAGCTACTTAATCAGAGAGAAAGCGAGTCACTCCACTTTGGATGTTTTGTATTGCAGCTAAACGTCAACCGAACCTCTCTCTTTCCTCGTGTCATTCCTATTGCTAATGTTGATTGAAAAGTGTATGTGCATATTACGTAAATTGAAATGCCGTCCTGATAACTCTACTTTTACTATCTTCAATGGGAATCATTTCTCTAAAGGGATTTACACAGTCTACTCAAATGGAGCCGACGCAGTTCCGCTCATGACGCGTTCCAAAAATTCAGCCACACAATTGTACAGAGCGACGCGTAGAGAGCGACGCAAACGGACCTCCATCGGCTTCGCTTGCGTAGACTGTGTAGATCCCGAAAGAGACAGAAAGGAGACCGAAGGAGGGAACAAAGAGAGGGCGAAAGGAGAAAGGGAGTGAGGGGAAGAAGAAGAAGATGGGAGAGGAAAATACAAAATACAGGAAGGGGGAGAAAAAGCGAGCGAGAGAAAGAGAGAAACATATGTTTCCTATGCCAATAAAGCCCTTTAAATTGAACATGTAATTGAAAGAGAGAGAAGGGAGGGAGAGAGAATGATTTACCATCAAACCATGCCATGTAAATGTGTGCCTGACCATCCCAGATTAACTCCCGTATACTCCTGTGCTTTTCCATTCCAGATTTACCCCCCTCACCAGAGTGTCTGTTGCTTGGTGAGAAGGTGTTAGCCATTGTAAAGCTGAAAAGTATCTGAAAAGTTAGAGCAGGTCTGCCGGAGGTTAGTATCCTGAATAAGTCCTTGCGGAAAAAAAATAGAGTTTATCAACATTTATCCAACTCTAATTTATATATTTTAGCAGAAGAACTCAGCAGGAGACCATGACCTCACTACCGCTCTCACATTCCACACCATCGAATGCTTTCAATTCAAGGGGCTTTGTTGCCATGGGAAACGCATGTTAACATTGCCAAAGCAAGTGAGGTAGATAATATACAAAAGTGAAATAAACAATCAAAATGAACAGTAAACATTACACTCACAGAAATTCCAAAATAATAAAGACATTACAAATGTCAAAGTATTTATATATACAGTGTTGGAACGATGTGCAAATGGTTAAAGTACAAAAGGGAAAATAAATAAACATAAATATGGGTTGTCTTTACAATGGTGTTTGTTCTTCACTGATTGCCCTTTTCTTATGGCAACAGGTCACAAATCTTGCTGCTGTGATGGCACACTGTGGTATTTCACCCAGTAGATATGGGAGTTTATCAAAGTTTGACTTGTTTTTGAATTCTTTGTGGATCTGTGTAATCTGAGGGAAATGTGTGTCTCTAATATGGTCATACATTGGGCAGGAGGTTAGGAAGTACAGCTCAGTTTCCACCTCATTTTGTGGGCAGTGAGCACATAGCCGGTCTTCTCTTGAGAGCCATGTCTGCCTACGGCGGCCTTTCTCAATAGCAAGGCTATGCTCACTGAGTCTGAACATAGTCAAAGCTTTGCTTAAGTTTGGGTCAGTCATAGTGGTCAGGTATACTGCCACTGTGTACTCTCTGTTTAGGGACAAATAGCATTCTAGTTTGCTCTGTTTTTTTGTTAATTCTTTCCAATGAGTCAAGTAATTATCCTTTTGTTTTCTAATGATTTGGTTGGGTCTAATTGTGTTGCTGTCCTGGGGCTCTGTGGGGTCTGTTTGTATTTGTAAACAGAGCCCCAGGGCCAACTTGCATAGGAGACTCTTCTACAGGTTCATCTCTTTGTAGGTGATGGCTTTGTGATGAAGGTTTGGGAATCGCTTCCTGGATTTTGATCATTAGCGGGTATCGGCCTAATTCTGCTCTACATGCATTATTTGGTGTTTTATGTTGTACACAGAGGTTAATTTTGCAGAATTCTGCTTGCAGAGTCTCAATTTGGTGTTTGTCCCATTTTGTGAATTATTGGTTGGTAAGCGGACCCCAGACCTCACAACCATAAAGGGCAATGGGCTCTATGACTGATTCAAGTATTTTCAGCCAGATCCCATATTGGTATGTCAAATTTGATGTTCTTTTTGATGGCATAGAATGCCCTTCTTGCCTTGTCTCGCAGATCATTCACAGCTTTGTGGAAGTTACACACACAAATACAAGTGAAACAAATATGCGCCACACACACACACCATCCTTCCACTTGTGCAGGGAGAACTTGGGGCATAGTTTGATGTATATTCTGTGAATATTACTTGCTAATGCTAATGCTAATGCTAATGCTAGGTTCTACTTGGTATCAAACAAAGCCCTGCAACCGTATGTACGTACGCACTCGTACACACTTCACATAGACAACAGCCAACAACCACACACACACACACACACACACACACACACACACACACACACATATAGACAACAGCCAACAGCCACCCCCGATACAGTACATGCCCCTATTTAAAAACACACACGCACACACACGCACACACAAGCACACACACTGCTCTCCCTCTATGTGGCCTAACCCAGAAAGGGTATATCGTCTCTACAGGACACCCAGCTGTTCTGTATGAATATTTTCATTGTTTATTGCGTCTTTCTTCATAAAAGGCTGTTCATACCTTTGAAAACAACCAACGTATTGGATCGTCTTACAGTATTTACCATGTAATGATGTCGTTCAATCTTTATCTTGGACGTTTTCTCTGAACAGCTGTTTCGTCTGCACTGTAGCCTTGGTCCGGTGGTTCACATGTTTCCCCGTACCGGTGGCTTTCAACGACTTTATGAAGGTCCAAAATATGAACATGAAGAACTCAAAACCCTTGTGGTTTCTTTTTTCTTCCACCAGCTGGTCGTCCTCATAAACAAACAAAAAATACATCAGAATGTACCGTGCTTTTCAGCGGAAGCGGAAACATATGAGCAGCTATTTAACTATCTGATGTTGATTTGTTTAAGACATGCCCGCTAATTTCCCAATCAATGATCAGCTGTTAGTACAGCTCATCTCCCGAAGAATGTCCTTGTTTACCCGAGGAAAGAAAACTACCAATAGTTTGAGATTTAACCACGGTGTAATGGACTGTTACTCCAGGGGAGGAGCCTCGGGCCAGATAGATAGCCAGAGCTCAACAGGAGATAATTACATTAAGATCAGTAAAGAGAGAGAGAGAGACAGAGAGGCACAGAGAGACACAGGAAGACACAGGGGGAGAGAGACAGAACGAGAGAGAGACACAGCGAGAGAGAGACAGAGAGAGAGAGGGAGTGAGAGCAAGAGAGAGACAGAGAGAGACAGAGAGAGAGAGAAAGAGAGAGAGAGAGAGAGAGAGAGCAAAAGAGAGAGAGAGAGAGAAAGAGAGAGAGAGAGAGAGAGAGATAATATGACATTTGTAATGTCTTTATTGTTTTGAAACTTCTGTATGTGTGATGTCTACTGTTAATTTTTATTGTTTACCTTACTTGCTTTGGCAATGTTAACACATGTTTCCCATGCCAATAAAGCCCCTTGAATTGAATTGAATTGAATTGAGAGAGAGCGAAAGAGAGAGAGCGAAAGAGAGAGAGAGAGAGAGAGAGAGAGAGAGAGAGAGAGAGATGTTTACCTGCCCACACACATTACCCAGTCAGGTCAGGAGGAGCAACAACAGGAAAGTTAGGACAGGCAGTTCCAGGCAGGAATGCAGCCAGCCAGGTCAGGGCTCTGACACACAGGCAGACAGACACACACACACACACACACACACACACACACACACACACACACACACACACACACACATTCAGACGGGCAGGTGGGTAAAGATGAAGCCGGTGGTCAAGGATGAGGCAGTTGGGGTCTGACACACACAGAGATAATATATGTCTGTCTGTCTGTCTGTCTGTCTGTCTGTCTGTCTGTCTGTCTGTCTGTCTGTCTGTCTGTCTGTCTGTCTGCCTGTCTGCCTGCCTGCCTGCCTGCCTGCCTGTCTGTCTGTCTGTCTGTCTGTCTGTCTGTCTGTCTGTCTGTCTGTCTCCTTCCATCTCCTCTGTCCCCATGACAGATTATCTCCTCCTTCTCTTCCCTCTCTCTTCTGGTCTCTGGCTAACCAACCTGAGAGAGGAGGCTTTTGGAGCATCATCTCCCCCTTCTGTCTCTCCACGTTGGGCCCATGTTCCACTGTAACACCTTGGCAGCTCTCTCCCCCATCAAATAGCTGGATGATGGCACACTCTCTCCCCCATCAAATAGCTGGATGATGGCACACTCTCTCCCCCATCAAATAGCTGGATGATGGCACACTCTCTCCCCCATCAAATAGCTGGATGATGGCACACTCTCCCCCCCATCAAAAAGCTGGATGATGGCACACTCTCTCCCCCATCAAATAGCTGGATGATGGCACACTCTCTCCCCCATCAAATAGCTGGATGATGGCACACTCTCTCCCCCATCAAATAGCTGGATGATGGCACACTCTCTCCCCCATCAAATAGCTGGATGATGGCACACTCTCTCCCCATCAAATAGCTGGATGATGGCACACTCTCCCCCCATCAAAAAGCTGGATGATGGCACACTCTCTCCCCCATCAATTTGCTGGATGATGGCACACTCTCTCCCCCATCAAATAGCTGGATGATGGCACACTCTCTCCCCCATCAAATAGCTGGATGATGGCACACCCTCTCCCCCATCAAATAGCTGGATGATGGCACACTCTCTCCCCCATCAAATAGCTGGATGATGGCACACCCTCTCCCCCATCAAATAGCTGGATGATGGCACACTCTCTCCCCCATCAAATAGCTGGATGATGGCACACTCTCTCCCCCATCAAATAGCTGGATGATGGCACACCCTCTCCCCCATCAAATAGATGGATGATGGCACACTCTCTCCCCCATCAAATAGCTGGATGATGGCACACTCTCTCCCCCATCAAATAGCTGGATGATGGCACACTCTCTCCCCCATCAAATAGCTGGATGATGGCACACTCTCTCCCCCATCAAATAGCTGGATGATGGCACACTACCCCCCCCCCCCCCACATTCATGGTTTTTATACTTTTCAGCGTGAAACAACTTTAGTGGCCTGTGATGATAAACAGCTGTGGCTTAATTACGATGGATTTATATATTTATATCCTCCTATTTGAGGACTTTTCGTTGGCAGAAACGTGCCTATTTGCTATTTGGCATCATTAACTTTCAGGGGGGGGGGGGGGTCATTATTATTTATTGCTATTTTGTTTCCAAACGGCTCGGAGAGATAACAATACTAAAATAGATCATTCACGTTGATTTGTTTTCAGCGCCGGGCACTCCACACTCCCCACCGTTACTTACCAGAGATCTTGTCAGCTACATTCCTAATGGCCACTCAGTTAATTAATCTCACACTTGGCTGCAGTAATAACTTGACTCGTTAGACCTTTCCAAATAGGCTTCGCCTCTTTAACATGCCGCCAAGGCCCATGCTAAAGTGCTGGAAAAATCTGAGGTTGGGGGGGAGGAGAGAGAGAGAGAGAGTGAGAGAGAGAGAGAGAGAGAGAGAGTGTGTGTGCGTGAGAGAGAGAGAGAGAGGGAGAGAGAGAGTGTGTGAGAGAGAGAGAGTGAGAGAGAGAGAGAGAGAGAGAGAGAGAGAGAGAGAGAGAGAGAGCGAGAGAGGGAGGGAGGGAGGGAGGGAGGGAGGGAGGGAGGGAGGGAGGGAGGGAGGGAGGGAGGGAGGGAGAGAGAGAGAGAGAGAGAGAGAGAGAGAGAGAGAGAGAGAGAGAGAGAAGGAGAAGGAGAAGGAGTTTTTTTTACCCACAAACCATGCAAATGTGTGCCTGACCATCCCAGATGGCATTACGGTGCATAATTTATACATTTTGATAATTTATTCCTGATCCCATACCTGTATTCTCCATCTCTGACATGGTCCCTCGCTTAATCACATAGTAGTGTATTCAATCTATCGAAGTGAGACGATGCACCTAAGTGACAGAAGGGTCACGCAGTAGAAAATGTGCCGCTGTGCAATTAAAGGAATTGACTGATGGAGGGATCGACACCCAAGATGGCGGGGGACCATATGGTCTGGGGGGGGGCTCTAACCGGCTCACTACAATTACATAAAGACCTCTGGTGCATCGCCACAGCACAGAGATAGCCCCAGAGGGCAAACAAGGAAGAATAAATCACACAGCACTTACCAAGCCAGACCAGACACACTGACTCACAGCTAGCATCTGGCTCTTTAGCCCTCTAGAGAACATGGCTGTATATAGGTGGATTTTATTTGTTTTGTTGGTCATTCCCTCTCTGTGTGTGTTTGTGTGTCTTTTTGTTTATGTATCTGTTCGTCCGTCTGTGTCTGCCTGTCTGTCTGTCTGTCTGTCTGTCTGTCTGTCTGTCTGTCTGTCTGTCTGTCTATCAGTCTCTGTCTGTCTGTCTGTCTGTCTGTCTGTCTGTCTGTCTGTCTGTCTGTCTGTCTGTCTGTCTGTCTGTCTGCCTGCCTGTCTGTCTGTCTGTCTGTCTGTCTGTCTGTCTGTCTGCCTGTCTGTCTGTCTGTCTGTCTGTCTGTCAGTCTGTCAGTCAGTGCCTGTTAGTCTATTTCTGCCTGTCAGTCTGTCAATCAATCAATCAAACAAATGTATTTATAAAGCCCTTCTTACATCAGCTGATATCTCAAAGTGCTGTACAGAAACCCAGCCTAAAAACACCAAACAGCAAGCAATGCAGGTGTAGAAGCACGGTGGCCAGGAGAAACTCCCTAGAAAGGCAGGAACCTAGGAAGAAACGTAAACTTGTCAGTCTGTCTGTTTGTCCGTCTGTGTCTCTCAGTCCGTCTCAGTCCAACAACTAGGTGTCAGTTGCAACCGTTGTTCCGGAAGAAAATATCTGCCCAAGACAAAATTAGAGTCGATTCGTTAGCTACTCCCCTTGTCATCTACTCAAAAGACTGACATAGATCCTCCATATAGTATGATTGACCATACATCTGAATTAAATTACATTAGTGAACAGGTGTTTTGCTGGGTTGGTGGTGAAAGTAGATAGGGTAGACACTATAGAGATTACTCGGGAAGACACATTTCAGTTGAAGGCATTCAGTTGTATAACTGACTAGTTCTCTCTCTCTCTCTCTCTCTCTCTCTCTCTCTCTCTCTCTCTCTCTCTCAATTCAATTCAATTCAATTCAAGGGGCTTTATTGGCATGGGAAACACATGTGTTAACATTGCCAAAGCAAGTGAGGTAGATCTCTCTCAGTCTCTCTCTTCCCCCCTCTCGCTCGCTCTCTCTTTCTCTCGCTCTCTCTTTCCTTCTTCTTCTCTTCCTTCCAGTGGTAGGAGGAGAGTGGAGAGGGTTGTTTGACCATGTCGGCTAATGTATTATTCACCCCTCATTGTAACTAAAGCTTGCAGTTGGTAGGGTACCCCCCCCCCCCCCTCACTAAAAATTAATAGGAATACGACTTAAAGATGGTGAAAACGTCTTATCATTCATGTGAGATTTCAATACTGGCCGATGTCATAACTTTGGAGGATAAGCCATTTAATATATTTTTTAAAGATATTCCAACCTGGAGAAATGTGTAATTTAACAGAGAAGTCTAACACATTTCTCCTTTGTCTGCCTCTTTAGTCCAGGATGCATTGCAATGTGCCGTTGCCAGAGATATTAGAAAAAGGAGACATCAAACTGGAAAATGAATGGAGGAACGTGTAACGCCCCACCCAGCAGACTGTCGACCAATCACATTCAAGATGTCATGCTGCGTCACGCGGTTGCTAAGCTAATCGTCACACAATCCCTTCTCAAAGTCAGAGTATGATTTGAGAAAAGTACGGAATGTCACGATTCCAAAGTTATACGACAGCAAGTCAATTATCTCACATCTCGGGAAAATAATTGCAATGTTGTACTTCTTGTTGATGAAATTCATACTAAATGTTGTGTTTTTTTATAGCTATCGCCCAATGTACTCCCATTCACTCTTGAAAGGAGAGCTCTCCTTGTCTCAGAATCGCCCAGAATGCACCGCACGGCCCATTGACATAGCATAGGCAACGTACACAATGCGTGTTAAAAAGATTCCAATGGACTGTGTGTGTGTGTGTGTGTGTGTGTGTGTGTGTGTGTGTGTGTGTGTGTGTGTGTGTGTGTGTGTGTGTGTGTGTGTGTGTGTGTGTGTGTGTGTGTGTGTGTGCGTGTGTGTGTGTGTGTACCAGGTTATCTACTGGCTGGTGTGACTGGGCGAGATAAAAGATCAAGCGAGAGAGAAAGTGAGGTAGGACATAGAGGACTACTGTGGCTAAGGGCATGAGGGACACATAACAGAGGTCAGCTGGAAAGCTCATTCCATCGAGGGACAATCGTTGATCTATACATTAACCCCAGCTGACAGCTCACTTCACACTGTTGAGTCTATATTACCTACAAATCACACTGTATTGGACGATGGTATAATTAAGCAATAAGGCCGAGGAGGTGTGGTATATGGCCAATATACCATGGCTAAGGGCTGTTATTTGGCACGAACACAGAGTGCCTGGACACAGCCCTTAGCCATGGTATATTGGCCATATACCACAAACTCCCAACGTGCCTTATTGCTATTATAAACTGGTTACCAATGTTCTTAGAGCAGAAAATCTGAACGTTTTGTCATACCCGTGGTATACGGTCTGATATACCACGGCTTTCAGCCAATCAGCATTCAGGGTAGCCTAGTGGTTAAAGCGTTGGACTAGTAACCGGAAGGTTGCGAGTTCAAACCCCCGAGCTGACAAGGTACAAATCTGTCGTTCTGCCCCTGAACAGGCAGTTAACCCACTGTTCCCAGGCCGTCATAGAAAATAGGAATTTGTTCTTAACTGACTTGCCTGGTTAAATAAAGGTAAAATATAAATTAAAAAGGGCTAAAACCACCCAGTTTATAATCAGTAAATTAGTGTTTTGTCATACCCATGGTATACGGTCTGATATACCACGGGTGTCAGCCAATCAGAATCCAGCTGCTCGATCCACCCAGTTTATTGCATAACCTCACGTGGATGTTGATTAAGGCAGCCCCCCCCCCCCACCTCTCTGATACAGAAGGGTTGGGTTATATGTACAAGACACGTTTCAGTTGAATGCCTTCAGTTGTCCATCTGACTAGATACCCCCCCTTCCCCTTTTTCCCCTTCCCCCATTCAGCCACTCAATAATATATGCTCCTGTATAGGAGGACAGGTTGGATTGATAACCCTGTCGAAAAAGATGATTGCTCACAAAGTGGGAAGAGAGAGGGATTCAATAGGTTTAGACATTATCGGGCTCTTTATTTCTTAAAACATGAATTTTCTCTCTCGCGTGCAAACACACACACACGCGCGCGCACACACACACACACACACACACACACCCTTGTTCCTGTCACGTTGTAAATGTTTAGATCCCTGCCACACCGCCTGTGAAACTCACTGTGATCCCTACAACACCGCCCGTGAAACTCACTGTGATCCCTACAACACCATGGCCGTGAAACTCACTGTGATCCCTACAACACCGCCCGTGAAACTCACTGTGATCCCTACAACACCGCCCGTGAAACTCACTGTGATCCCTACAACACCGCCCGTGAAACTCACTGTGATCCCTACAACACCATGGCCGTGAAACTCACTGTGATCCCTACAACACCGCCGTCAAAACTCACTGTGATCCCTACAACACCGCCCGTGAAACTCACTGTGATCCCTACAACACCATGGCCGTGAAACTCACTGTGATCCCTACAACACCGCCATGAAACTCACTGTGATCCCTACAACACCGCCCGTGAAACTCACTGTGATTCCTACAACACCGCCTGTGAAACTCACTGTGATCCCTACAACACCGCCATGAAACTCACTGTGATCCCTACAACACCGCCCGTGAAACTCACTGTGATCCCTACAACACCGCCCGTGAAACTCACTGTGATCCCTACAACACCGCCCGCAATAAAGCCAACAGGCAAATGAATAATGATCACATTCTGATGACGATCACAAATTACTTGGTCTGACCTTTAGATTGTAAACTGTCACGGTCAAAACATATAGATTTAATGGTTGTAAAGATGGGAAGAGGTCTGTCTGTAGTAAAGAGATGGGGAGAGGTCTGTCTGTAGTAAAGAGATGGGGAGAGGTCTGTCTGTAATAAAGAGATGGGGAGAGGTCTGTCTGTAATAAAGAGATGGGGAGAGGTCTGTCTGTAATAAAGAGATGGGGAGAGGTCTGTCTGTAGTAAAGAGATGGGGAGAGGTCTGTCTGTAGTAAAGAGATGGGAGAGGTCTGTCTGTAGTAAAGAGATGGGGAGAGGTCTGTCTGTAATAAAGAGATGGGGAGAGGTCTGTCTGTAATAAAGAGATGGGGAGAGGTCTGTCTGTAGTAAAGAGATGGGGAGAGGTCTGTCTGTAATAAAGAGATGGGGAGAGGTCTGTCTGTAGTAAAGAGATGGGGAGAGGTCTGTCTGTAGTAAAGAGATGGGGAGAGGTCTGTCTGTAATAAAGAGATGGGGAGAGGTCTGTCTGTAATAAAGAGATGGGGAGAGGTCTGTCTGTAATAAAGAGATGGGGAGAGGTCTGTCTGTAGTAAAGAGATGGGGTGAGGTCTGTCTGTAATAAAGAGATGGGGAGAGGTCTGTCTGTAGTAAAGAGATGGGTGAGGTCTGTCTGTAATAGAGAGATGCTTCTGTCTGTAATAGAGAGATGCTCTTTTTGACTCAATATTTTAAAAAGTCCTGCAGGCTCTCGTTTTATCTTATCTTATTTTATAAGAAACAGTATTGTGTTGGAAATTCCAAATTGTTTGCATAGTCAACTTCCAAACAGCACTGACATACTTACCCCACCAGACACCCCACCAGGGGTCTTTTCACAGTCCCCAGGTCCAGAACAAATTCCAGGAAAAGTACAGTATTATACAGAGCCACGGGTGCATGGAACTCCCTTCCATCTTATATAGTGAACAGCAAATGTTTTTAAATGTATGTGAATTGTAAAGTATTTTGTCTGTAATGTATTTTCATTATGTGTCGGACCCCAGAAAAACTAGCTGTCGCCATTGTAAAATTAATTTGCTGTATAGTTCAGTTATTTGGTTATTTCTGTGACCACAATTGAGGACTATGAGAAGCAAACACACACACGCACACACACACGTAGATCCACACACACACACACACAGACACACATACACAGACACACACAGACACACACACACGTCATCTACCATACTCACACACACACACACGTATGAGAAGTCTTGGTGGTCTAGGTTAGGTGGGGTCATATTGGACTGGGTGAGTCAGTCCTGACCACAAGGATCATCCCTAGCCTGGTCATAGATCGAGTCCCAAATGGCACCCTATTCCTGATGTAGTGCACTATTTTTAACCAGGGCTCTGATCAAAAGTAGTGCACTATGTAGGGAATAGGGTGCCATTTGGGACCAATTCATAGATCTGACCATGAAAAACACAGAACCACTCAGAGTGGGCAGAAACCAATGAGGCCCAAAGCACAGGGACCTGTAAATCTGACACAGGACCTGTGTTTATAGCTCCAAAACCACACCACACAAGGCTATAGTGGATGGACAGACAGACAAACGGACTTATTAATGTTCGTGGCAAGTGATGTCACCACCACCAAAACTAGACTGAAGTGAACAAGACTGCCTGGGTGTAGTGTGTTGGTTACGACACTGATGTGGTTAGGGGACTGCCGTGGTTAGGGGACTGATGTGGTTAGGGGACTGACGTGGTTAGGGGACTGACGTGGTTACGACACTGATGTGGCTAGGGGACTGCCGTGGTTAGGGGACTGATGTGGTTAGGGGACTGACGTGGTTAGGGGACTGACGTGGTTAGGGGACTGACGTGGTTAGGGGACTGACGTGGTTAGGGGACTGACGTGGTTAGGGGACTGATGTGGTTAGGGGACTGACGTGGTTAGAGGACTGACGTGGTTAGGGGACTGACGTGGTTAGGGGACTGACGTGGTTAGGGGACTGACGTGGTTAGGGGACTGATGTGGTTAGGGGACTGACGTGGTTAGGGGACTGACGTGGTTAGGGGACTGACGTGGTTAGGGGACTGATGTGGTTAGGGGACTGATGTGGTTAGGGGACTGACGTGGTTAGGGGACTGATGTGGTTAGGGGACTGACGTGGTTACGACACTGATGTGGTTAGGGGACTGACGTGGTTAGGGGACTGACGTGGCTAGGGGACTGACGTGGTTAGGGGACTGACGTGGTTAGGGGACTGATGTGGTTAGGGGACTGATGTGGTTAGGGGACTGCCGTGGTTAGGGGACTGACGTGGTTAGGGACTGACGTGGTTAGGGACTGACGTGGTTAGGGGACTGACGTGGTTAGGGGACTGACGTGGTTAGGGGACTGACGTGGTTAGGGACTGACGTGGTTAGGGGACTGACGTGGTTAGGGGACTGATGTGGTTAGGGGACTGACGTGGTTAGGGGACTGACGTGGTTAGGGGACTGACGTGGTTAGGGGACTGACGTGGTTAGGGGACTGACGTGGTTAGGGACTGACGTGGTTAGGGGACTGACGTGGTTAGGGGACTGATGTGGTTAGGGGACTGACGTGGTTAGGGGACTGACGTGGTTAGGGACTGACGTGGTTAGGGGACTGACGTGGTTAGGGGACTGACGTGGTTAGGGACTGACGTGGTTAGGGACTGACGTGGTTAGGGGACTGACGTGGTTAGGGGACTGACGTGGTTAGGGGACTGACGTGGTTAGGGGACTGACGTGGTTAGGGACTGACGTGGTTAGGGACTGACGTGGTTAGGGGACTGACGTGGTTAGGGGACTGACGTGGTTAGGGGACTGACGTGGTTAGGGGACTGACGTGGTTAGGAGACTGACGTGGTTAGGGGACTGATGTGGTTAGGGGACTGACGTGGTTAGGGACTGACGTGGTTAGGGGACTGACGTGGTTAGGGGACTGACGTGGTTAGGGGACTGACGTGGTTAGGGGACTGACGTGGTTAGGGACTGACGTGGTTAGGGGACTGACGTGGTTAGGGGACTGATGTGGTTAGGGGACTGACGTGGTTAGGGGACTGACGTGGTTAGGGGACTGACGTGGTTAGGGGACTGATGTGGTTAGGGGACTGACGTGGTTAGAGGACTGACGTGGTTAGGGGACTGACGTGGTTAGGGGACTGACGTGGTTAGGGGACTGACGTGGTTAGGGGACTGACGTGGTTAGGGGACTGACGTGGTTAGGGGACTGACGTGGTTAGGGGACTGATGTGGTTAGGGGACTGACGTGGTTAGAGGACTGACGTGGTTAGGGGACTGACGTGGTTAGGGGACTGACGTGGTTAGGGGACTGACGTGGTTAGGGGACTGATGTGGTTAGGGGACTGACGTGGTTAGGGGACTGACGTGGTTAGGGGACTGACGTGGTTAGGGGACTGATGTGGTTAGGGGACTGATGTGGTTAGGGGACTGACGTGGTTAGGGGACTGATGTGGTTAGGGGACTGACGTGGTTACGACACTGATGTGGTTAGGGGACTGACGTGGTTAGGGGACTGACGTGGCTAGGGGACTGACGTGGTTAGGGGACTGACGTGGTTAGGGGACTGATGTGGTTAGGGGACTGATGTGGTTAGGGGACTGATGTGGTTAGGGGACTGATGTGGTTAGGGGACTGATGTGGTTAGGGGACTGCCGTGGTTAGGGGACTGACGTGGTTAGGGACTGACGTGGTTAGGGACTGACGTGGTTAGGGGACTGACGTGGTTAGGGGACTGACGTGGTTAGGGGACTGACGTGGTTAGGGACTGACGTGGTTAGGAGACTGACGTGGTTAGGGGACTGATGTGGTTAGGGGACTGACGTGGTTAGGGACTGACGTGGTTAGGGGACTGACGTGGTTAGGGGACTGATGTGGTTAGGGGACTGACGTGGTTAGGGGACTGACGTGGTTAGGGGACTGATGTGGTTAGGGGACTGACGTGGTTAGGGGACTGACGTGGTTAGGGGACTGATGTGGTTAGGGGACTGACGTGGTTAGGGGACTGACGTGGTTAGGGGACTGACGTGGTTAGGGGACTGACGTATTGGCGTGTCAGGGAGGTGCGCAATTATTATTTTTTATAACCTGCTAGTCTACAAATGAGCAAGACTGGAAATTAGTCGCTGGGATGTTTTGTGCCACATCCTGACTAAGAACTATTTATCTTTAGGATTCACGTTATGGAGGACATCTAAGGCGGGGACACCTCATCCCCTTTGATATAGCACTTTAAAGTTTGTATTCAAATGAAACCAAGCGCACCAAGACGAGGATCTGGGAGAGAAGATTAGATAGCCTAAACTCAATTAAAATGAAAAGCACCTCCTCAAAGTAGGGATGCAGATGCTGTAAATTCTCCAAGGTGTCCATACCTTGTCGCACTAAAGTGTCCATACCTTGTCGCCCTAAAGTGTCCATACCTTGTCGCCCTAAAGTGTCCATACCTTGTCGCCCTAAAGTGTCCATACCTTGTCACCCTAAAGTGTCCTTGCCTATCACTTTATTCAATATGGGTTTCCATGAAGGGCAAGAGTTCTCATATTTGTTTTCAACACAACACGAGACAACGAGGGGTTTTAAAGTCCAGGTTAGGATAGAGTTATAACATTGCAGAGACGGCATGTGTCGACTGACCGTGAATGTTTAGATTGTATGGATCGTCTAGAAGCTCAGCCATTAGCGACGGACTAATTAGGGTTTAGTGTCGAGTGACCAAGTGGTCTCCTGCACTGATCGAAAGAGAAGATTCATGAATAAGTAAATGCTGTGGAAGCTTTGCCGCTTAATTAGCACAAAAAAAAAGCAGAGAAGAAAATGCCTACTGCTAAGAGGCCAACCCAGTCTGGTTTTAAGGGGGTGGGCTATCAACAGCACAAGTCTTCCTCCCACATTGATTGATGGAGAGCTAAAAGTGGCTTTGGGGGTAATGTTTTCGCATCCCACATCGACCGCCTCGTTCACTGACCGTCCCCATCTGGCTGGGAGGGTAATTTGACCACGCTGTGTGTTCCTGCTCGCTTTCATGTCCCTGGCGATTGTTTTCACACTCTTCGCCGATCTGCCTGGGTATTTAAAACCCCACACAACACCTCACGTGCCCTGGACTTAGGCACCCTCTGACACTCTATAACAACAGATAGAGTTAGGGCCCATTGAGGTTCTCTTTGACACTCTATAGCAACAGATAGAGTTAGGGCCCATTGAGGTTCTCTTTGACACCCTATAGCAACGGATAGAGTTAGGGCCCATTGAGGTTCTCTTTGACACTCTATAACAACGGATAGAGTTAGGGCCCATTGAGGTTCTCTTTGACACTCTATAACAACAGATAGAGTTAGGGCCCATTGATGTTGCCGAGGGCGACGGGGACAGATTGAAAGAGAACACCATGTCAAACCTGTCATGTAAGTGTCGTTGCTTGTACTCGTCATTTGGCGTTGGCAGGAAACAATGTCACAGAGTGAGGCGGAGGGTGGCGACGAGTCTCGTCACTGAACCGCAGTCTCCTCTTTCCTCTTTCATGGAGAAAGTGAGTCGTCTGACTGTCAGCTCTTATCAACAAGTGGACACAACAAAGACCAAAAGAGCAGTAAATACCCCCGTCTCCCAGCTGATGATGTCAGCGGAAGTACAGTAAATACCCGTCTCCCAGCTGATGATGTCAGCGGTAGTACAGTAAATACCTGTCTCCCAGCTGATGATGTCAGCGGTAGTACAGTAAATACCCCCGTCTCCCAGCTGATGATGTCAGCGGTAGTACAGTAAATACCCCCGTCTCCCAGCTGATGATTGTCAGCGGTAGTACAGTAAATACCCGTCTCGCAGCTGATGATGTCAGCGGTAGTACAGTAAATACCCCCGTCTCCCAGCTGATGATGTCAGCGGTAGTACAGTAAATACCCCCGTCTCCTTGCTGATGATGTCAGCGGTAGTACAGTAAATACCCGTCTCCCAGCTGATGATGTCAGCGGTAGTAACGTAAATACCCCCGTCTCCCAGCTGATGATGTCAGCGGTAGTACAGTAAATACCCCCGTCTCCCAGCTGATGATGTCAGCGGTAGTACAGTAAATACCCGTCTCCCAGCTGATGATGTCAGCGGTAGTACAGTAAATACCCCCGTCTCCTTGCTGATGATGTCAGCGGTAGTACAGTAAATACCCGTCTCCCAGCTGATGATGTCAGCGGTAGTAACGTAAATACCCCCGTCTCCCAGCTGATGATGTCAGCGGTAGTACAGTAAATACCCCCGTCTCCCAGCTGATGATGTCAGCGGTAGTACAGTAAATACCCGTCTCCCAGCTGATGATGTCAGCGGTAGTACAGTAAATACCCCCGTCTCCCAGCTGATGATGTCAGCGGTAGTACAGTAAATACCCCCGTCTCCCAGCTGATGATGTCAGCGGTAGTACAGTAAATACCCGTCTCCCAGCTGATGATGTCAGCGGTAGTACAGTAAATACCCGTCTCCCAGCTGATGATGTCAGCGGTAGTACAGTAAATACCCGTCTCCCAGCTGATGATGTCAGCGGTAGTACAGTAAATACCCCCGTCTCCCAGCTGATGATGTCAGCGGTAGTAACGTAAATACCCCCGTCTCCCAGCTGATGATGTCAGCGGTAGTAACGTAAATACCCCCGTCTCCCAGCTGATGATGTCAGCGGTAGTACAGTAAATACCCCCGTCTCCCAGCTGATGATGTCAGCGGTAGTACAGTAAATACCCCCGTCTCCCAGCTGATGATGTCAGCGGTAGTACAGTAAATACCCGTCTCCCAGCTGATGATGTCAGCGGTAGTACAGTAAATACCCGTCTCCCAGCTGATGATGTCAGCGGAAGTACAGTAAATACCCCCGTCTCCCAGCTGATGATGTCAGCGGAAGTACAGTAAATACCCCCGTCTCCCAGCTGATGATGTCAGCGGTAGTACAGTAAATACCCCCGTCTCCCAGCTGATGATGTCAGCGGTAGTACAGTAAATACCCATCTCCCAGCTGATGATGTCAGCGGTAGTACAGTAAATACCCGTCTCCCAGCTGATGATGTCAGCGGTAGTACAGTAAATACCCCCGTCTCCCAGCTGATGATGTCAGCGGTAGTACAGTAAATACCCGTCTCCCAGCTGATGATGTCAGCGGAAGTACAGTAAATACCCCCGTCTCCCAGCTGATGATGTCAGCGGTAGTACAGTAAATACCCCCGTCTCCCAGCTGATGATGTCAGCGGTAGTACAGTAAATACCCGTCTCCCAGCTGATGATGTCAGCGGTAGTACAGTAAATACCCCCGTCTCCCAGCTGATGATGTCAGCGGTAGTACAGTAAATACCCCCATCTCCCAGCTGATGATGTCAGCGGTAGTACAGTAAATACCCGTCTCCCAGCTGATGATGTCAGCGGTAGTACAGTAAATACCCCCGTCTCCCAGCTGATTATGTCAGCGGTAGTACAGTAAATACCCCCGTCTCCCAGCTGATGATGTCAGCGGTAGTACAGTAAATACCCGTCTCCCAGCTGATGATGTCAGCGGTAGTACAGTAAATACCCGTCACCCAGCTGATGATGTCAGCGATAGTACAGTAAATACCCCCGTCTCCCAGCTGATGATGTCAGCGGTAGTACAGTAAATACCCGTCTCCCAGCTGATGATGTCAGCGGTAGTACAGTAAATACCCCCGTCTCCCAGCTGATGATGTCAGCGGTAGTACAGTAAATACCCGTCTCCCAGCTGATGATGTCAGCGGTAGTACAGTAAATACCCCCGTCTCCCAGCTGATGATGTCAGCGGTAGTACAGTAAATACCCCCGTCTCCCAGCTGATGATGTCAGCGGTAGTACAGTAAATACCCATCTCCCAGCTGATGATGTCAGCGGTAGTATAGTGAAAGAGTGACAGGAAAGTGAAAATAGAGAAAGTAAACAGAAGAGAGAAGGTGATGGTTTGTTTAATAAAAGTCCAACTGTTTGAATGAGGATGGTTAACCTTTCATTCAGACGCTGCTACAGACCCAGCTACAAAATCAGGACCCCAAACGGCTGCCTGTGGATAAGCCCATCTCCATCCTACCTCCCTCTATCCCTCTCCTTCCCTCTCCCTTCCTCTGTCTCTCCCTCTCGCTCTCTGTGTCTCTCTCCCTGAAATCGTCAGAGATCCTGTCTTGAAAATTGTGTCACAATGTTGCCATTGATCGGCGCTCGGTTGCTTGTCAGATTCATTAAAAACCCTGGCGGATTCCATCCAGCCTGCATTACAGCCCAGACTTTTCATCTGGTAACAGGGTGGTGAGCGACAGAGAGAGAGAAAAAGAGAGACAGAGAGAAAGAAAGAAAGAAAGAAAGAAAGAAAGAAAGAAAGAAAAAAAAAGAAAGAAAGAAAGAAAGAAAGAAAGAAAGAAAGAAAGAAAGAAAGAGAGAGAGGGAGACAGAGAGAGGGAGACAGAGAGAGAGGGGGAGAGAGAGAGCGGGAAAGGGAGACAGAGAGAGATGGATCTTTGTTCCAGGTTAGAACAGGAGATGCATAAGATAGATGTGGCAGAGGTCCAAAAGATTAAAATCTCCCTTGTCTGATGCTCACACCTTCACCAAGCTCACCCACCCTTCTCCCATTAACCCCTCCTTCCTCACCCCCCCCTTCTCCCATTACCCCCTCCTTCCTCAACCCCCCCCCCCCTTCCCGACTCATTTTAACCATAGCTCCCCCCAATCTCACCTGGGTCACTCTGTCCTGCATTGTCAGTTCTCTCAACACCTTTTGAAATGAATTGGCTGTCCAATACTGAACCAAATGGCTTTTGAAAGCTAGATCCCTCTGTTTCTCTCTATGCCTCCCTGACGCTCTCTCTCTCTCTCTCTCTCTCTCTCTCTCTCTCTCTCTCTCTCTCTCTCTCTCTCTCTCTCTCTCTCTCTCTCTCTCTCTCTCTCTCTCTCTCTTCGTTCAGGTTCAGGGGGCTTTAATAACTGATAAGTCTTTGACTGCGGCTCAGCGGAGAACCAGAGCGCAGAGCTGAACCCTGTTATCACACATCTCTCACCCGGGAAGGGTGGCTTTTGCAGTGCAGGGGATTGTGGATAATCGCTGTAGAAAAGGGTCGCCCCTGGGTGAAAACTCTCACTGCCTGGCTGAGATACGTCACCTTGCAGATGTAACTATCGGCTGAATCCCCATGCCTGTGGGTTATCAGGCTTTGATACAGCACATCTGTGAGCTGGTGTTGTGGTGTGGTCCACAGAAGGTGAAGGGAAGGTCAGTCACCATATGGCTTCATTTTAACAACATGTGTGTGTGTGTGTGTGTGTATGGTATAGAGGTTTCCTGGGTGTGAGAGGGGCTGTTCCTAGCCCGACTGCGCACAGAGGGACGGGGTTCGACGCTTTTTGGTTCAGTCCTTTTATCTTCTAGTCTTGCATGTTCTTTTACAACATTGCCAAATATTAATAGTAGATTGTCATAAAACCACTATCAGAAATGTCATTCTCTCAAACCCCCTTATGCCAATGGACTGAAGACTTGACCAGGAAGATTTACATGTTGAATTCCCAGCGTTATTACAGATAGATCGAGATAAACAACCTAAGGAGGAAATATTAAAAGGTTGACTTTGGGTACGATAAAAAAAACTATCCAACTCTGCCACTTTCTCAGTTTTCTAACAGAAATGGGGTGTGCCTTTGGTGTGTCATTCTGGTCATGTTCGCCGCAACCAACGTAGCATAGTTCTTTAGCTAAGCTAGCCAGTAAGTCTTTATGGTTATTTGCGCCGCGACCAACGTAGCATAGTTCTCTAGCTAAGCTAGCCAGTAAATCTTTCTGGTCATGTTCGCCATGACCAACGTAGCATAGTTCTTTAGCTAAGCTAGCCAGTAAGTCATTCTGGTCATGTTCGCCGCGACCAACGTAGCATAGTTCTTTAGCTAAGCTAGCCAGTAAATCTATCTGGTCATGTTCGCCATGACCAACGTAGCATAGTTCTTTAGCTAAGCTAGCCAGTAAGTCATTCTGGTCATGTTCGCCGTGTCCAACGTAGCTTAGTTCTTTAGCTAAGCTAGCCAGTAAGTCATTCTGGTCATGTTCGCCGTGACCAACGTAGCATAGTTCTTTAGCTAAGCTAGCCAGTAAGTCATTCTGGTCATGTTCGCCACGACCAACGTAGCATAGTTCTTTAGCTAAGCTAGCCAGTATGTGTTGACGTCATCTCACAGGATTCGTTTTTGGAGGGAAGCTGTACAGATCACAGAAATCTCACTTCTGTAGCCAGATATCTTTTTTTTTTTAAGGATTAAATTACCTGGTATGATTGGTGTATTGATCAGTTATTCAGTTTAAATGTTGTTGTTTTTTTGCCCAATGTTGACCTTTGACATATAAGTAAATCACAGCGACGAGACATTTTCAAGGCCTGTGAGGAGATGGCTGGGAGTCCGTTAGACCAGGGTTTCCCAAACTCGGTCCCGGGCCCCCCCCCCCTGGGTACACATTTTGTTTTCTATCCCGAGCACAACACAGCTGATTCAAATAATTCAAGCTTGATGACGAGTTGGTTATTTGAATCAGCTGTAGTGCTAGGGGGAAAAAAAAGAAAAAAAAGAAAACTCAATGTGTACCCAGGGGGAGGCCCCGGGACCGAGTTTGGGAAAACATGCCTTAGATGAATGTATTATTTCTATTTGATTGGGTAAGTATCTCATTACCCAATCAACTAGAGATAATACTTCTCATGATAGAGAGTGGTCCCTCAATAACTCAATGGACAACAGCACTCTGTGTACCACAGAGAATACACTATCTCCATACACACGCACACATTTAGAGATGAACACAAAAACACACACACAGAGAGAGAGAGACAAACACACACAGAGAGACAAAGACAAACATGCATACATAGTCAGAGACAAAGACAGCCCCCCCCCCACACACACACACCCACACACACAGAC
Source organism: Oncorhynchus masou masou (assembly GCF_036934945.1). Taxonomy (NCBI): domain Eukaryota; kingdom Metazoa; phylum Chordata; class Actinopteri; order Salmoniformes; family Salmonidae; genus Oncorhynchus; species Oncorhynchus masou. The sequence goes on from NC_088242.1 coordinate 96,734,758, forward strand.
ACACACACACAGCCACACACACACAAAGTTTGCCTCAAATCAACAATGTACGATAGTCGACATTATAATCAAGTGACCTTTCAGATTGTTCATGTCCATAATCCTAACAGTTCCCACTGCGACCTCCTGAAGGCTTTGTCTGTGGGAAGCCTTCCTCTAAGATAGATACGTTCAATACCCTATACTTTATTAAAAGGTGCGAATGAACGTAACATGTTAGAGAGGGGAGGGGACAAACCAAACGATGCAGACCGGCGAGGGAACATTTTGTCTTTTAGTGCATCTTGTGCAGTAAAACAGTCAAATGTCTTGGTGTTGAGTTGAGGCGGGACTTTACAGGCGAGCTGACACCTCTCAATCTGTCGTGGATTCTGTGCAAAACTGCACCGCGTTAAACTCTTAATTAATTAAAAGGTGCTCCACATAGGATCTTTCTTTTTTCTTTTTTTTGTAATTTCAGAAAATGTCCATAGTATATCTGCAGTGATAGTGGAAATCGATTCCCTACACTTCAGTGCCTGTTTTCTCACATGAAATGAAATTGAGTGGAACAGCGTAGAATTTTTAGCAACCCGGGAAATGACAGGGTCAATTTTTCATTAGATAACACAGTCACAAAGTCAGAAACAGTTTGACGACAGATGCAGCTCCGACGGGAGAAGACAACAGGCCAATATCACAGCCAATCACAACACTGACGGGTAAGTAATGCCGTGAAACACTATCATTTCACTATTACTGCAGATACACTATAGATTTTTCTGAAATTAAACACTTATCTCCCTCACTGGTTAAAGCACCAACTGTCAGAGCAGCTCACAGATTACTGCACCTATACATAGCCCACCTATAATTTAGCCCAAACAACTACCTCTTCCCCTACTGTATTTATTTATTTATTTTGCTCCTTTGCACCCCATTATATTTATTTCTACTTTGCACATTTCTTCCATTGCAAATGTACCATTCCAGTGTTTTACTTGCTATATTGTATTTACTTTGCCACCATGGCCTTTTTTTGCCTTTACCTCCCTTATCTCACCTCATTTGCTCACATCGTATATAGACTTGTTTATACTGTATTATTGACTGTATGTTTGTTTTACTCCATGTGTAAGTCTGTGTCATTGTATGTGTCGAACTGCTTTGCTTTATCTTGGCCAGGTCGCAATTGTAAATGAGAACTTGTTCTCAACTTGCCTACCTGGTTAAATAAAGGTGAAATAAAATAAAATAAAAATTAAATAAAATGCACAATTTAAAAAATATTCAGTAATAATCGTGTGCGTCGTAAAAGTCGTTGAGACTGAATTTCATCAATAAGAGGAGATAAAGGGGTGTGGTTAATTCTGCACTCGTTCATTCATTGGAAGAGAAAAAGGGCAGAACGGTACGTCGAGTCGGGAGAACCTTCCCCTGGGCAGGGTGTGTTGTTTGAAGTCTGAATTGCAAGCAGGTGGTGTGCTAGGTGTTTTAACTCCAGGAGAAGAAGTGAGCAGATGGGAGTTTTAGTGGCCGTTGAATCCCACTCTATGCAGACACACACAGGCACACTAAACACACACACACACACACACACACACACACACACACACACACACACAAACTCACACATCTAGTCCCTTTTAATCAAAGTGGACATTCACACCTCGCACACTAGCTACGACTTCAGCTGGTGCCTCAAACCCCCACAACCCTCTTATCATCACACCCTGTTTTTCTCTTCATGGCAGTCGTTTAGAAAAGTAGCAAAAGGTGTCGCCGGTCTAAAAAGTATTTGAACAACTTTTTACATGACTAAGTGCTACATTCAACCTCCACGTCCAACAGGTTTCTATCATCTCAGAGGGTTTTTTCCTTCTTTCTCAGACATTTGCAACAAGACTTTGTGAAAGCTGAGACCAGGTGATGGCCTTTTTGTTTCTCTCTCTCTTCCGGGCACTCCATGTTGGAATGGCCTAGGCTCCCGACAGATGTGACTATGTTTTAAAACACAGTCAAGCAACTCCCTGTAGCGTGATGGTTGTGGAATGCCCGTAAAGTGTATTTGTCATCTCCCCCGAGCACACCAGGCCTACATGTGAACAGCCCACCAGAACTACATAGGAACAGCCCACCAGAACTACATGTGAACGGCCCACCAGAACTACATGTGAACGGCCCACCAGAACTACATGTGAACGGCCCACCAGGCCTACATGTGAACAGCCCACCAGAACTACATAGGAACAGCCCACCAGAACTACATGTGAACGGCCCACCAGAACTACATGTGAACGGCCCACCAGAACTACATAGGAACAGCCCACCAGAACTACATGTGAACGGCCCACCAGAACTACATGTGAACAGCCCACCAGAACTACATGTGAACGGCCCACCAGGCCTACATGTGAACGGCCCACCAGAACTACATGTGAACGGCCCACCAGAACTACATGTGAACGGCCCACCAGGCCTACATGTGAACGGCCCACCAGAACTACATGTGAACGGCCCACCAGAACTACATGTGAACGGCCCACCAGAACTACATGTGAACAGCCCACCAGAACTACATGTGAACGGCCCACCAGAACTACATAGGAACAGCCCCCCAGAACTACATGTGAACGGCCCACCAGAACTACATGTGAACAGCACACCATGTGCCCAGAATCGCTAGCTGGAAGTGAGTGATAGTCAAGCCCACTTCAGCGCTGTTAGCTTGCCTGTTGGTGTCATTGCATGAGTGGCTGTGTTTCCACCGAACAATAAACACACATCACCGCCGGTATTCTTCCTTGTCCTTATTCCATTTTTATTCGGCCAATCTGAACTCAGAGCACGGCCCTAAATGGTTTGATTGTGTTTAGTCGGCAAATCTGAACAAAGAGCACGGCCCTAAATGGTTTGATTGTGTTTAGTCGGCCATTGTTACCGATAAACAAGACTTGGTTTGGTTAAGTGGCAGCGACCGCCTGGTTTTGAGAGAAAGTTCAAAGGGCATGGGTCCTCCATAGTGGGTGGAAGAAAACACATGGCCTAAAATGACCGTGTTCAGAAGGAAAACGTTGTGGAACAACGTAGATAGAAATGCCACAGAAACAGCAGACAGGATTCCTTATTCTACATGTCAGACAGGCACGAACGGACATCATATATTTCCATCTAAACATTTCACAACGTTGTTCCCTGCTGAACACGTGGTGTGAGCGGTGACACATGGTCATTGCAGATGTGCTTTATGGGCGTCCATTTTATTTTATTTTTATTTAACCAGGCAAGTCAGTTAAGAACAAATTCTTATTTCCAATGACGGCCTAGGAACAGTGGGTTAACTAACCTAGGAACAGTGGGTTAACTGGCCTAGGAACAGTGGGCTAACTGGCCTAGGTTAGTGGGCTAACTGGCCTAGGAACAGTGGGTTAACTGGCCTAGGAACAGTGGGCTAACTGGCCTAGGAACAGTGGGTTAACCTAGGAACAGTGGGTTAACTGACCTAGGAACAGTGGGTTAACTGCCTGTTCAGTGGAGAACGACAGATTTGTACCTTGTCAGCTCGGGGGTTTGGGCTCGCAACCTTCCGGTTACTAGTCCAACGCTCTAACCACTAGGCTACCCTGCCGCCCCATGTTGGAAAGAGGCCTATGAAATGTTTACTTTGATGGCAGTTAAAGGTAAAATGTGAAAAATGTGCATTTCCCGGTAGCTACAATTCTAATGCTGTTTGAAGCTGGTGTACAAAACCAAAGGTAAAGGGAAGAATAGAAATAGCACGCATAGAACAGATCTACCGCTTCTTAGACTGGCTTTCAATGAGAGTGACAGATCTATACCTCACATTTCTATGTGAAGTTGGTAGGGTTGCCCCAAAAAGTTCAATATTAAAGCTCTAACATTATGTCAAGCATTTCATCAGAATTTTGAAACCCATTCAAGTGGTTCCAGTTAGATGGAAATATAATAAATATGATAAATAAATAAAACATTTATAGATAAATAATGACAACTGACTAAGGGACAAGTGGTAAAACACAACACACATTTTTGAATTAAAATGTTTTATCGTCAAATTAAATAAAAAACAAACAGAGAAGGAACATTCTGACTTTGACAGTGACTAAGAGGAGAGGTGATACTACCCTAATGCCGTCATGCGACTTTGTTTGGGTGGCTTGAGCCATCTCTGTCGGCCACGGCGGTTGGCACGGTGATATAAAACACAGCTCTGTCGCCGTGCCACCGCCACCCATCTCGCTCTCCCCAGACGGAGTGCAAGTCCCAAAGTCTCTCTTTCTTTCTTTAAAATCCCTCTCTTTTCTGTCTCCCTCATCTCCGTCGTTCCGCTAGACTGGCTGTAGACAGCACCAGTGGGGGTTTGGCAGTGTGCAGGCCCAGACATATTTGCTCCTCTCGGGAGAGGGAGCGGGTGTCAAAGACCTGCTTCGACAAGACCCTCCATCAGCTGCCAGGAGGACACACACACACAGAGAGAGACAGAGAGAGGGAGAGAGAGAGAGAGAGAGGGAGAGAGAGAGAGAGAGAGCGAGCGATAATAGATCGATAGATCAATAGATAGATCGATAGATAGACAGACAGACAGACAGAGAGGTAAATATATAGATAGGCGGTAGGGTAACCTAGTGGTTAAAACGGTGTACTAGTAACCGGAAGGTTACAAGTTCAAACCCCCGAGCTGACAAGGTACAAATCTGTCGTTCTGCCCCTGAACAGGCAGTTAACCCACTGTTCCTAGGCTGTCATTGAAAATAAGAATTTGTTCTTAACTGACTTGCCTGGTTAGATAGATAGATAGATAGATAGATAGATAGATAGATAGATAGATAGATAGATAGATAGATAGATAGATAGATAGATAGATAGATAGATAGATAGATAGATAGATAGATAGATAGATAGATAGATAGATAGATAGATAGATAGATAGATAGATAGATAGATCCACTTCCAACACACTCATCCACCAGCAAGCCATTCACTTCACAGCATAAGCAATCCATCCAGTATATAATATCCTGAATGTAGTCTATTCAGCAATCCACTGTCCATATTGTCCATCTGAAAAGGTCACCTATTATTTCTTCTATGACATAGAAGTTCATAATTTAATACTTTGGTCCTTACATATATGAACAAATGACATAGAAGTTCATGGTGTAATGCTTTGGTCCCTAGATATATCAACAAATGACATAGAAGTTCATTATGTAAAGCTTTGATCCCTATGAACAAATGACTGTGTGCTACAAGAGACACGCCGTCAACATTCACGTGACGGCTCCTGCGTGTCCTATATCATCTATCAGCCTGTCAGCTCTCTCTCTCTCTCCCTCTCTCTCTCTCTCTCCCTCTCTCTCTCCCTCTCTCTCTCCCTCCCCCTCTCTCTCTCTCTCTCTATCTCTCTGCACAGCCACAGCCCCACACCAACCCCCCCATCTGAGTCCAGCCTGTCAGCTCTCTCTCTCTCTCTCTCTCTGCACAGCCACAGCCCCCCCCCCCTATCTGACCTCAGCCTGTCAGCTCTCTATCTCTCTCTCTCTGCACAGCCACAGCCCCCCCCCCCCTATCTGACCTCAGCCTGTCAGCTCTCTCTCTCTCTCTCTCTGCACAGCCACAGCCCCACACCAACCCCCCCATCTGAGTCCAGCCTGTCAGCTCTCTCTCTCTCTCTCTCTGCACAGCCACAGCCCCACACCAACCCCCATCTGAGTCCAGCCTGTCAGCTCTCTCTCTCTCTCTCTCTGCACAGCCACAGCCCCCCTATCTGACCTCAGCCTGTCAGCTCTCTCTCTCTCTCTCTGCACAGCCACAGCCCCACACCAACCCCCCCATCTGAGTCCAGCCTGCCAGCTCTCTCTCTCTCTCTCTCTGCACAGCCACAGCCCCACACCAACCCCCCCATCTGAGTCCAGCCTGCCAGCTCTCTCTCTCTCTCTATCTCTCTCTCTCTGCACAGCCACAGCCCCCCCCTATCTGACCTCAGCATGTCAGCTCTCTCTCTCTCTCTCTCTCTCTCTCTATCTCTATCTCTCTATCTCTCTCTCTCTCTCTCTCTGCACAGCCACAGCCACAGCCCCACACCAACCCCCCCATCTGAGTCCAGCCTGCCAGCTCTCTCTCTATCTCTCTCTCTCTGCACAGCCACAGCCACCCCCCTCTATCTGACCTCAGCATGTCAGCTCTCTCTCTCTCTCTCTCTGCACAGCCACATGCCCCCACCAACCAACCCCTCATCTGAGCTCAGACTGTCAGCTCTCTCCCTACACAGCCACAGCCCCCCTACCAACCACCCCCACCATTTAAGCTCTGCCTGTCAGCTCTCTCTCTCTCTCTCTGCACAGCCACAGCCCCCCACCAACCAACGCCCCATCTGGGCTCAGCCTGTCAGCTCTCTCTCTGCACAACCCCCCCCCAACCCAACCCATCCACCCACCCCCAGTAGCATAACATTGTAATTTAACATTAATCATCATCATCATCATCATCCTCCTTATAACTATTATGAGTGTTGTGAGAGCTCCAATGACTGTAAAATTTACAAAATGTTGATTAAATTGTTACCCTAATTATATTGCATATGAACTTACCAAAAAGTTTCCAGTATTACTCACGGACATAAGGTTTCACACGGGAACAGAATGATGTCAATATAATTAGTCAAATACAATGATGTGAATGCTACAATATTGAGTACAGTATTTGTAATAATGGCCAAACTCTCTATATGAAAAACAACATGAAATTAGATGATAAAATACAACTATAATTCACGTAATGCAACAACAACAACAACAACAACAAAAAACAGACCACAACCGTATAGCCTGGTACTAAACGTTTAACAATTCAGGAAAAACACCTTCACAAATAAACTAGGCTGTACTTCATCATTCCAAATCAATCTAAATGATGACCCTCCCCCATAACCCCTTTCCCAATACATGTGTAAATATTGGACTATAAACTGTGCCTTCCTGTATTATACTTTATTTTTTGATTATTTCGTATCTTTGTTGCATTTCTAGAGAAGGAACCTGCAAGCACTTCGTTTCGACGATGCTTCTACTATGCGTATCCCGTACACAGTCCCTACGACTAATAAAAAGCTCAAACTGAAATGAATAAAAATTCAATAAGTCAAAGATCATTAAATGTATATGCTTTGGCTCATCACTTGTCATGCTCAGTGTCTCGCGGAGTGGCCTACGTGGCGGTCAGATAGGCCCACTCAATCCCTCTGTCCCCGCACACCATTTGATTCAAAGAGACGATTAATACGTTGCTTTATGAATTGGTTAATTGCTGCACTTCAATGTTTCAATAAAGACCTGCCCTCTAGTAGATTGTTAGGCCAGGGACTTCAACTGGTCCCAAGTCGCAGCCGTTTGGTTCACCACAGACTATGGGAAGCCAGGTTCCACTCCAGACGATAGAAAGCCAATCTCCTGTATTGATTCTCCGGTTAAAGGCCTACGCAGCACGGTTTTTTCTTGATCAATCAAGCCACATAGATTGCAACACTGTCTGAAAAGGAGAGTTTAAATAAATGACTTTCAATAGTTCTACAAATCAATAGGGATTTTCTTAGGCTCTGGCCTACGACACTTCAAATTATTAAAGCACAGTAAGAAATATTGATAAAAAAAATAGATTGTGATATGACTACAAGCAGTAAGCATAATTAGGCTATAATAATAGTTTATAACATTGATATTATGTAAGTATTATAATTATTACAATTATTTTTATTAGGCCTAGAAACTGGACGAATTCAGTAAAACAAATCCAAACATGCAATTAAATCGTAATACACTTTTCTTTCTTTTTGCCATGTAATTGTCATTTTGGTTTTAACAGTGTTTCGTTTAGTCCTGTGGAGTAAATCTTTAACAAATAAGAAAGACTCAAAACACTTTCCAAAAAACAATGACCAGGGAACAGGAATCCATTCTGTCGTATTCAGCACCAGCACGGTCTCTCTTCCCCATAAAACTGAAAGTGCTGGTTACGGATTATTGTGTAACCTTTTACAAATGCAGGTCCACGCCTCTCTCCGCCCTTCAATGTCCCCCTCGACTTAAAGAGGGTCTGGTTGTTACCATTGTTAATCTTAGGACTAATCAGTCTTTTTTTTTTGTCCGTTTAATAATGGCCATTATTATCCTTAACGACGTTTGTTGATCATTTGCCTTTGAATGCATATGCAAAATGGATAGACAGCCTACTCCGAGGTGGCCGCTCTGCAAGTGGTCTGTCCGGTGGCACTCCTTACAGGATCACTAAAAAGACAACAAAACTCCTAGTTCATTCAAAGAGAATAAGTCTATAGTATTCAAAAAAAAATGTGTATAGCGTTCCTTATTTAACCCAGAACAAGTGTACCAAACAAAATGGCCTCCACTGCTTTTCAATGGGTTAAGCGATAATAATGGTGACGAAGAGCCTTTCAGTCAAGGTGAAGAGAGAGTTTTTTACACCTGGCTGAGAGAGAAAATTGAATTGAAATAGAATGTAATGGATTTGAATTGAAATTGAGAGAAAGAGCGAGAGATTCACCAACTGTAAAATAAGAAAAATGTTATTGCTATTCGGGATCCTTGGGACGTCCCTATCCTAACCTCTAACCCCTTACCTGAACCCTAACCTCATCCATAAGCACCCATTCCCCTGAAACTCCGTACAACATGAAGGATGGGAACTATAAGTGAAATACGCGTCAAAGTGGGAAAACGCGGTTCCAGCTTGCCTCGTGATCGCTGTTGATATGTGTGCTGTGCACTCCGCAAACAGAAAAACAAATCTGCTTTAGCCTCTAACATGAACATCATTTAAAATGGGGAAGATGAACTAATCCCCCTGTGCACTGGAATGTTATCGGGACAATTTAGGTCTCCAACACAGCTACGAGAAAACCGATAGCCACAGAGCTTCATCGAAACAACCCTGGTTGTTGGTCACTTTATCTGTAGAGCCATGTACACCATATTACTTGTGAGGATCTTACAGCCAACCGTATAACATAAAAATTGGTCAATAGCACTAGAAAATGATTTGTTTTGACAGCTTTAAAGTACTGAATAGTCTATACTGAAAAATAATTTGCATAGGTCTACGTGGAAGATGGATCCGATTCATCCATGGGCCTCTGCCTTTGTTTCTGAATAAATGAACGTGAATCTTCTTCATCAATTACTTTTTGACTGTTGTGTTTGAAAAACTGACTATATAAAAGGAAAAACATGGTTAATTTTTTGCAAAATTAATCTTAAATTACAATGTTACGCTATGACTTGTAGGCCTAGTTCGTGCGCCCCCCCAAAAATAGGCCACATAATGGGTCTATGTGGGTATCTAATGGTTTAGTTAATCTGGGATATGTTTCATTAACAATTTAACGTATTCGATGTAATCGTGAACATGAATGCACAACCTACTAAAAAACATGGCCTGCAAAAAAACTAAAGGTATTTTCTTTTCAATGGTCTATAGAAAAACTATTTCGCCAAGACCCAACTCATGCCAGTGTACTTTTTTAAAAACATGTCCCTTGTTGGTAGTGGCTGTAAACTGGGTAAATTATGGGCATTCTCTCGTTTATAGTTTCTGGTCAGACCAGACGGACCATGTGGTCATGTATTGTTCTCGGAGCGGCCGCTTGCCTCTCCCGAAATCACCATTAACTAGCAGAAGTCTCCGAGAAGTCTCAGGCGCATGTCATAAATCACCCGACCATATTAAAAGCTTAGTATAAGGCCTGAACCAGGTCAGTGAAGGGAAATTTATGGCATCACTTATGGTGGAAATAGATTGTTCTAACGAAATATATCAACTTAAGCCAAAAGCTGCACCCAGAATTTCGGTGCGGCTATAGGCCTACGCACCACTCAAAATGAGTGTCTCCCAGAAGGCCTATCTTGAAATAAACCGTGTTTCGTTGTTATAGTAGGCCTTATACATATATTTTATATAATTTATCTACCATTTAACTAGGCACGTCAGTTAAGAACAACTTCTTATTTTAGAATGACGGCCTACCTGGCCAAACCCGAGAACGACGCTGGGCTAATTGTGCACTGGCCTATGGAGCGCCCAATCACGACTGGATGTGACAAAGCATGGAATCGAACCAAGGGTCTGTAGTGACGCCTACTAGCACTGAGATGCTGCGCCACACATATAGCCCAGGTGAATGTGTCGATTTCGTGCACATTATACTTCATAAACTACCGCTTGTATTTGAAATGTGTTGGCCTATATAGTATACCTTATCAAGACTGAGGACACGCACGAAACAACAAGGCTTATTAGATAAGCCCTAGCTTATATTATGTTTATACCTGTGCTATAGCCTACTTCACTTTATCACAACTATAGCCTACTTAAAAGCCCCACTATGAAAACAACAGAACAACCGATGTAAAAAAATAAATGTTAAACACAACATAGCCTTACGATTTTATAATTACGCAGAACTAATATAATGTTATTTTAGGATCGGAAGTCGGGTGATGAGTCGTTCGTTATCAAATGACCCCAATAGTCATTCAACTGCATGCTATTGGGTTCTCTCACAAGTTCAAAGAGAAACGCTTATCTTATCAGCGTAAATTCAAAGGAGTTGAAAATGTATTGAGAGGTCCTGAAAAGAGACAAGAAAGCTGTGGGAGAGCGCCATTTCCTGAAACAGTGGCACCCTGCCCTACTTTTCTAGTGGCAACAGTAACACAAGCCAGCCGGCTAGCCTTCCAAGTCTTGCCTTGCTAAAACGGCGATACAAGCTGTAGCACCATTCAAACCGATTTCAACCCAAGTTCCAATGCCAAATGTTGCCAGTAAATAAGTTATTCGATAGTATTGTTTTGACAATGAGCTGCCTGAACATAAGGATCACTTGATTAATTATTCATTTAATAAACCCGACCATTCTGTCAAGCAACGCATCTCTTAATACAACACTGACGGCGTTGGAGAGAGAGCAAGCGTCACTCTCGCCTGTCGTAGACCTTTCCCCATTCTACACAAATAATTCATAAAATAGCCCACGAATAAAACAATTTTCGTTTCATATATTAGCATAATACACTAGTTGTTTACAAAATCACTGTGAAATATAGGCCGAATTGCAATTGCCTTCGTTAATATGTATAGCTATTTGAGTGAATTCTGTATTTTATTTCCTGTCATAAACCCACTAGGCACACGCGGGTTGAATCAGCGTTGTTTTCCACGTCATGTCAATGAAATGAATTTAAACTAACTTGGAATAGGCGTTTAATTGACGTCTGTACCCAGTGAGTAGGCTTGCATGAAAGAAAACAATACAACATTCACTAAAATGCAATACATATTAAGGAACGCAATCGCCATAGGACCTATATTCCACAGTGGTTTTGGAGACAACCAGTGCATTGTGCTATTATTGTACATGGTTAACACACTTTTCTTGATATTGATCATTATCCAGTAGCACATAAAGCAAAAGGGTACACGTTGCTGTAACGGTTTGACATTTAAAAAAAACTGCTTAGAAAGTAGTTGATCCACTATTTTTGGTAATAAAGAACCCTTCCACGATACGAGAAGCTGACTCAGTAGCCTATGGTCTGGGGCATACCCGGGGAGCTGCAGCCTACAGAGATCCGACTCCCCGTTGACATACAGTAGTGTTGCACTAATTTCCGTAAGGCGATAATGAAAAGCCAATCATCAAGAAGAATGAATGATCTTAAAGAGAAGAATACACAACCATCATTGAAAGGCTCGAACTGGTGTGCATTACAAATGTGTATTGAAAATCGTCAGCGGCAAGGTAATTGGGGTTGTTTGGGGTTGCCTGCATGCCGTTGCGTAAAGCTATCCGTTGGTGGCGAGTTCGTGCAAATCAAAATGGTCTCTTATTTTTCTGATAAAATAAAATGTTCTCGATTTAAAGGCTCAAATAAAAACAACAGAGATACATCTCGATGAGGGATCAACCTGCGTAACTCGGCTTCGGCTACGACCAATGCGTACTGTTTGTTGGCCATTGACGGACCTCACGAAAGCTTCGGCGTAGTTAAAACCCAGGACAATCAGGGTCTTAACGCAAATCCTCCACAAAAAAATAGCAGTTTATAATAAAACCCCTTAAAATATGAATGTGTCTGTCTTACCTTCAACAGCTGAGGCCATGTGCAACCAGAGGCTGCATAAAACCAGCAAGTAATCCATTGTCATAAAGCGGTCAGCTCGGACATAAAAATAACCCCAGGGGAGAGAGGGAGAGACGGGTGAATACAATCCGAGGTGTTCCGGCACCCAGTCCAACGGCGTCAAGCACCCAGTCCAACGGCGTCAAGCACCCAAACCCAGAGTTACCTCCATAAAACCAACGAGGGAAATAGGAATATGAGCAAGGTACGAGAAGATTTGTGCCCTCTCCTTACTCAATGATTTCCAGTGGGTTTTATGCCAGAGAAACGAGATTCCGTAGTTGTCCAACCCGTAGACGCATTTGGCAAACGACCAAAGAGAAGTTGCCCTGTTCCCAACAACGGTTCGGTAAATATCCCCGTTAATATTTCATATAATCGACACCGAGGGAAGTAAATGTCCGTCTCACAGGGTCTGTCGGGAAAAAATCCCAAGTCTTTTCTGTAGTCAATACGTTTGATATCTTCACACTTATTGTATCAAATACCATAATGTAGCATAGTCCAACTATGCATTTTCACAATTACGTACATACATGATCAAGTCTTATTCCCGATACAATCCGCTTGGTTTATCTATTGTAGTAAGTCCCTGAGCGAATTATCGGGGTGGTTGCGGAAAGTTTATGCTCCGCTCTGTGTGTGCATTGGAATGAAGAAACGGTGTGCAAGAACAAGGGAGAATAGTGAAAGAGAGAGCGAGAGAGAGAGAGACGGGGGGCGTAGTAGGAGGGGTTATGTGTAAAGCAGCTCTCATACGGTCACACCCCCACAACTATCTCTGAAAACCGCTGCTCCGGGGCCACTGCTTTTCTCTGGAATCACACATTAGGCAGGGACACGGCGGTTTTAGCGGGGACAGAGCGCCCCCCTGCGGGACACTCATATTTCAGTGGTCGAGTTAAAGCAAAACGACGGAGTATCTCCTTATTTTCATTTTTTGAGACAATTATTTTCAGCAATTACAGCAATGTGTCTGCAACAAAGTCGAGTATTCAGGTTTTAAAACAATGGACATTGTGTGTTATCGAAATTCAAAAGCTCTTCAAACACTTTTCTCTAAGATTTTCTGTAAGTATGATTGTGTACAATTCTCACCAAGTATACAGACCTATACATTCAGAATCTCGTTTTTTTTGAAGAAATACAAATGATTATCTGCGTAATATAAAGTTGCATACTTGATTTATTGTAGTTTGCCGAGAACAATAATAGCGCATTTAATCCATGATTAAAAACACCGGCTCTGCTGAAATATAGTTTAGATATGTTAGATATGTTTACAAAATGTAGGCCCTACAGGTTAGAGTTCAGTGAAACTATTCTTGCCTGTTTCATGTTCTCTGTATTTGTTTATCTTCATTGGTATAGGAGCATGCGGTTTTCAAGAGCAGTCCGTTCGAAAATGGGCACACAGCGATGTTTCTTCTTCTTCTGTCGACCTGGAATAAGGGGTCCTCTTTATTTGAAAATACAAAAAAAACTACAGCATTTACAGTCATTTTATTACATACTTGTGTAATTTGCTTAAATAGATGACTAGGTAATAGCCTATGTCAATGAGTCGAACAACATGCCAATGCTAATGATGAGCCCTTCTGTCTTCAAATTTGACTTTTTTTTCC
>NC_088242.1:96753576-96806076 GCF_036934945.1 Oncorhynchus masou masou
GGTTATATACAGGGGCTACCGTTACCGAGTCAGTGTAGAGGTTATATACAGGGGGTACCGTTACCAAGTCAGTGTAGAGGTTATATACAGTGGGTACCGGTACCGAGTCAGTGTAGAGGTTATATACAGGGGGTACCATTACCGAGTCAGTGTAGAGGTTATATACAGGGGCTACCGTTACCGAGTCAGTGTAGAGGTTATATACAGGGGGTACCGTTACCGAGTCAGTGTTGAGATTATATATAGGGGGTACCGTTACCGAGTCAGTGTTTGGGGTTACAGGTTAGTCGATATAATTTTTCCATGTTGGTAGGGATAAAGTGACCACATAGATAATTAACAACAAGTAGCAGCACTGTTAAATAAAAGTGTGTGTGGGTGACTGGAGTCTTTGACAATTCTTTGGGCCTTCTTCTTTTTGAGGAGCTAGGGAATCTTTTCAGTCTTCTGAGGGGGAAAAGGTGTTGTCGTGCCCTCTTCACAAATTTATTGGTGTGTTTAGACCATGATAGTTTGTTGGTGATGTGGACACCAAGGAACTTGAAACTCTCGACCAGCTCCACTACAGCCCCATCGAAGTTAATGGGGGTGTGTTCGGTCCTCCTTTTCCTGTAGTCCACGATCATCTCCTTTGTCTTGCTCACATTGAGGGAGTATATATCACCGCCTGGTACGGCAACTGCTCCGCCCTCAACCGTAAGGCTCTCCAGAGGGTAGTGAGGTCTGCACAACGCATCACCGGGGGCAAACTACCTGCCCTCCAGGACACCTTCACCACCCGATGTTACAGGAAGGCCATAAAGATCATCAAGGACATCAACCACCCGAGCCACTGCCTGTTCACCCCACTATCATCCAGAAGGCGAGATCAGTACAGGTGCATCAAAGCTGGGACCGAGAGACTGAAAAACAGCTTCTATCTCAAGGCCATCAGACTGTTAAACAGCCACCACTAACATTGAGTGGCTGCTGCCAACACACTGACACTGACTCAACTCCAGCCACTTTAATAATGGGAATTGATGGGAAATGATGTAAATATATCACTAGCCACTTTAAACAATGCTACCTTATATAATGTTACTTACCCTACATTATTCATCTCATATGCATACGTATATACTGTACTCTATATCATCAACTGCATCCTTATGTAATACATGTATCACTAGTCACTTTAACTATGCCACTTTGTTTACATACTCATCTCATATGTATATACTGTACTCGATACCATCTACTGTATCTTGCCTATGCTGCTCTGTACCATCACTCATTCATATATCCTTATGTACATATTCTTTATCCCCTTACACTGTGTATAAGACAGTAGTTTAGGAATTGTTAGTTAGATTACTTGTTGGTTATTACTGTATTGTCGGAACTAGAAGCACAAGCATTTCGCTACACTCGCATTAACATCTGCTAACCATGTGTATGTGACAAATAAAATTTAATTTGATTTGATTTGATTTGAGGTTGTTATCCTGACACCACACTGCCAGGTCTCTGACCTCCTCCCTATAGGCTGTCTCATCGTTGTCGGTGATCAGGCCTACCACCGTTGTGTCGTCAGAAAACGTAATTATGGTGTTGGAGTCGTGCTTGGCCACGCAGTCGTAGTTCAACAGGGAGTACAGGAGGGGACTAAGCATGCACCCCTGAGGGGTCCCCATGTTGAGGATCAGCGTGGCAGATGTGTTGTTGCCTACCCTTACTAGCTGAGATCTAGATTCAGAGGGAGGTGGTTAGTCCCAGGGTTCTTAGCTTAGTGACGAGCTTCATGAGTACTGTATTGTTGAATGCTGAGCTGTAGTCAATGAACAGCATTCTCACATAGGTGTTCCTTTTGTCCCAGGTGGGAAAGGGCAGTGTGGGGTCATTGTGTCATCTGTGGATCTGTTGGGGCGGTATGCAATTTGGAGTGGGACTAGGGTTTCCGGGACAAAATCTAATGAATATATATCATTACTTGAAATTATCAGGACATTTTTCCTATACTGCCTATTGTTATGAAGAGTGTTGGACACAAATAATCCCATGTTACAGTATTCTGTAGGAATAGTGGTGGCTAGAGTTTTTGACAATTTTTATGGCACCGCCTGGTATAGAGGTCCTGGATGGCAGGAAGCTTGGCCCCAAGTGATGTACTGGGAAGTACGCACTACCCTGTAATATCAAAGATAACCAGTTTTTGAACCCTGTAGCTATTAAAGTCTGACCTGGAGGATACTTATCAAATAAAATAAAATACATTTCTTCTTAAACCAACAGGTGTATAAGATATAACAGACTGACCCTAGCCCCCTGACACATAAACTACTGCAGCATAAATACTGGAGGCTGAGACAGGAGTGGTCAGGAGACACTGTGGCCCCATCCGATGATACCCCCGGACAGGGCCAAACAGGCAGGATATATCCCCACCGACTTTGCCAAAGCACAGCTCCCACACCACTAGAGGGATACCTTCAACCATCAACTTACCATCCTGAGACAAGGTTACTTACCAGGAAGTACCAGTACTGAGTCGATGTGTAGCAGGTACCAGGTAAAAACATGGATATATACAGGAAGTACCAGGTAATAGCATGTCTATATACAGAAAGTACCAGTACTGAGTTCATGTGTAGCGGGTACCAGGTAATAGCATGGCTATATACAGGAAGTACCAGTACTGAGTCGATGTGTAGCGGGTACCAGGTAATAGCATGGCTATATACAGGAAGTACCAGTACTGAGTTGATGTGTAGCGGGTACCAGGTAATAACATTACTATATACGGGGAGTACCAGTATCAAGTCGATGTACAGGGGTACCAGTTAATTGAGATTGAGAGAGATGTTTACATATAGCTAAGGGTAAATTAACAGGATAGATTATAAAAAGTATCAACAGTATGGGATGAGTGTGTGTGTGTGTCAATGTGCGTGTGGCGTCAGTATGTGTTTGTGTGGCATCAGTATGTGTGTGTGCAAAGTGTCTGTGTGTGTGGATGTATTTAGTGTGTGTATGTGTGTGTTAGGGTTTGTGTATGTTGGGGTGTCAGTGTAAGTATGTGTGAGTGTGTGGGTAGAGTCCAGTGTGTGGGTAGAGTCCAGTGTGTGGATAGAGTCCAGTGTGTGGATAGAGTCCAGTGTGTGGATAGAGTCCAGTGTGTGGATAGACCAGTGTGTGGGTATAGTCCAGTGTGTGGTAGAGTCCAGTGTGTGGGTAGAGTCCAGTGTGTTGGGTAGAGTCCAGTGTGTGGGTAGAGTCCAGTGTGTGGGTAGAGTCCAGTGTGTGGGTAGAGTCCAGTGTCTGGGTAGAGTCCAGTGTGTGGGTAGAGTCCAGTGTGTGGGCAGAGTCCAGTGTGTGGGCAGAGTCCAGTGTGTGGGCAGAGTCCAGTGTGTTGGGCAGAGTCCAGTGTGTTGGGTAGAGTCCAGTGTGTTGGGTAGAGTCCAGTGTGTTGGGTAGAGTCCAGTGTGTTGGTAGAGTCCAGTGTGTGGGTAGAGTCCAGTAGGTGAATAGAGTCCAGTAGGTGAATAGAGTCCATTAGGTGAATAGAGTCCAGTAGGTGAATAGAGTCCAGTGTGTGGGTAGAATCCAGTAGGTGAATAGAGTCCAGTGTGTGGATAGAGTCCAGTAGGTGAATAGAGTCCAGTAGGTGAATAGAGTCCAGTAGGTGAATAGAGTCCAGTGTGTGGGTAGAGTCCAGTCGGTGGATAGAGTACAGTGTCTGGGTAGAGTCCAGTGTGTGGGCAGAGTCCAGTGTGTGGGCAGAGTCCAGTGTGTTGGGCAGAGTCCAGTGTGTTGGGCAGAGTCCAGTGTGTTGGGCAGAGTCCAGTGTGTTGGGCAGAGTCCAGTGTGTTGGGTAGAGTCCAGTGTGTTGGTAGAGTCCAGTGTGTGGATAGAGTCCAGTAGGTGAATAGAGTACAGTGTCTGGGTAGAGTCCAGTGTGTGGGTAGAGTCCAGTGTGGGCAGAGTCCAGTGTCTTGGGTAGAGTCCAGTGTCTTGGGTAGAGTCCAGTGTGTTGGTAGAGTCCAGTGTGTGGGTAGAGTCCAGTATGTGGATAGAGTCCAGTGTGGGCAGAGTCCAGTGTCTTGGGTAGAGTCCAGTGTCTTGGGTAGAGTCCAGTGTGTTGGTAGAGTCCAGTGTGTGGGTAGAGTCCAGTGTGGTGTTGGTAGAGTCCAGTGTGGGCAGAGTCCAGTGTCTTGGGTAGAGTCCAGTGTCTTGGGTAGAGTCCAGTGTGTTGGTAGAGTCCAGTGTGTGGGTAGAGTCCAGTATGTGGATAGAGTCCAGTGTGGGCAGAGTCCAGTGTCTTGGGTAGAGTCCAGTGTCTTGGGTAGAGTCCAGTGTGTTGGTAGAGTCCAGTGTGTGGGTAGAGTCCAGTGTGGTGTTGGTAGAGTCCAGTGTGGGCAGAGTCCAGTGTCTTGGGTAGAGTCCAGTGTCTTGGGTAGAGTCCAGTGTGTTGGTAGAGTCCAGTGTGTGGGTAGAGTCCAGTATGTGGATAGAGTCCAGTGTGTGGGTAGAGTCCAGTAGGTGAATAGAGTACAGTAGGTGAATAGAGTCCAGTAGGTGAATTGAGTCCAGTGTGTGGGTAGAGTCCAGTAGGTGAATAGAGTCCAGTGTGTGGGTAGAGTCCAGTTTGTGGGTAGAGTCCAGTATGTGGCTAGAGTCCAGTGTGTGGGTAGAGTCCAGTGTGTGGGTAGAGTCCAGTGTGTGGGTAGAGTCCAGTGTTTGGGTAGAGTCCAGTGTGTGGGTAGAGTCCAGTGTGTGGGTAGAGTCCATTGTGTGGATAGAGTCCAGTGTGTGGGGTAGAGTCCAGTGTGTGGGTAGAGTCCAGTGTGTGGGTAGAGTCCAGTGTGTGGGTAGAGTCCAGTGTGTGGATAGAGTCCAGTGTGTGGGGTAGAGTCCAGTGTGTGGGTAGAGTCCAGTGTGTGGGTAGAGTCCAGTGTGTGGGTAGAGTCCAGTGTGTGGTAGAGTCCAGTGTGTGGGTAGAGTCAGTGTGTGGGTAGAGTCCAGTGTGTGGTAGAGTCCAGTGTGTTGGTAGTGTCCAGTGGTTGGATAGAGTCCAGTGGTTGGATAGAGTCCAGTGTGTGGGTAGAGTCCAGTGTGTGGGTAGAGTCCAGTGTGTGGGTAGAGTCCAGTGTGTGGATAGAGTCCAGTGTGTGGATAGAGTCAGTGTGTGGGTAGAGTCAGTGTGTGGTAGAGTCCAGTGTGTTGGTAGTGTCCAGTGGTTGGATAGAGTCCAGTGTTTGGATAGAGTCCAGTGGTTGGATAGAGTCCAGTGTTTGGATAGAGTCCTGTTGCTGCTGCTCCAGTTTCAACTGTTCTGCCTTATTATTATTCGACCATGCTGGTCATTTATGAACATTTGAACATCTTGGCCATGTTCTGTTTATAATCTCCACCCGGCACAGCCAGAAGAGGACTGGCCACCCCACATATGCTCTCTCTAATTCTCTTTCTTTCTCACTCTCGGAGGACCTGAGCCATAGGACCATGCCCCAGGTACCTGACATTCTGACTCCTTGCTGTCCCCAGTCCACCTGGCCGTGCTGCTGCTCCAGTTTCAACTGTTCTGCCTTATTATTATTCGACCATGCTGGTCATTTATGAACATTTGAATATCTTGGCCATGTTCTGTTATAATCTCCACCCAGCACAGTCAGAAGAGGACTGGCCACCCCACATAGCCTGGCTCCTCTCTAGGTTTCTTCCTAGGTTTTGGCCTTTCTAGGGAGTTTTTCCTAACCACCGTGCTTCTACACCTGCATTGCTTGCTGTTTGGGGTTTTAGGCTGGGTTTCTGTACAGCACTTTGAGATATCAGCTGAGTTACGAAGGGCTATATAAATACATTTGATTTGATTTGTCCAGTGTGTGGTAGATGTGTTGGATAGAGTCCTGTTGGATAGAGTCCTGTGTGTGGGTAGAGTCCATTGGGTGGATAGAGTTCAGTGTGTGATAGAGTCCAGTGTGTGGTAGAGTCCAGTGTGGGGGTAGAGTCCAGTGTGTGGTAGAGTCCAGTGTGTTGTAGAGTCCAGTGTGTGGGTAGAGTCCAGTGTGTGGGTAGTCCAGTGTGTGGGTAGAGTCCAGTGTGCGGGTAGAGTCCGGTGTGCGGGTATAGTTCGGTGTGCGGGTAGAGTCCGGTGTGTGGATAGAGTCCAGTGTGTTGGGTAGAGTCCAGTGTGCGGGTAGAGTCCAGTGTGTTGGGTAGAGTCCAGTGTGTTGGGTAGAGTCCAGTGTGTTGGGTAGAGTCCAGTGTGTGGGTAGAGTCCAGTGTGTTGGATAGGGTCCAGTGTGTTGGGTAGAGTCCAGTGTGTGGGTAGAGTCCAGTGTGTTGGGTAGAGTCCAGTGTGTGGGTAGAGTCCAGTGTGTTGGATAGGGTCCAGTGTGGTTCGTAGATCCCAGTGTGTGTGTCACACCCTGACCTTAGTATTCTTTCTTTCTTCATTATTTTGGTTAGGTCAGGGTGTGACAGGAGTGATATGTGTGTTTATGTCTCATTCTAGGGTGTTTGTACTGTCTAGGGGATTTAGTAGATTTATGGGTTTGTTTTCATCTAGGTGTTTATGTCGGTCTGTGGTTGCCTAGATTCTCAATTAGAGGCAGGTGTTTATCGTTGTCTCTGATTGGGAACCATATTTAGGCAGCCATCTTCTTTGGGTATTTCATGGGTTATTGTCTATGTTATACGTTAGCACTTTGTTTATTTCGCTGTCACGGTCGTCTTATTCGTTTTGTTGTTTTTGTTTAAGTGTTCTTCATTTTAATAAAGAAGAATGTATTCTAACCACGCTGCGCTTTTGTCCACTCCATACGACGATCGCGACAGTGTGGGTAGAGTCTACATGGAGTTAGTGCAAGACATTTTTGATGCATGTAGTATGTAGCCTTTTGATTAGCTATTCAGCACTCTTGTTTCATAGTCTAATGTCTTGGTTGGTAGACGATGTCCTGTTGGTTCCAGACTTGGTGGACGTGCACCTCTTGCTGTGATATAGCAGAGAGGGCAGTCAATGGCTTGGGTGACTGGAGCATTTGACACGTGTTTGTGTCTTCCTCTGACACCGCCTGGTATATACAGTGCCTTCAGAAGGTTTCTACAACTCTTAATCTTTTCCACATTTTGTCATTGTTACAAAGTGGGAATCAAATGGATTAAATTGAAATGTCTTGAGTCAATAAGTATTCAACCCTACTGTTATGGCAAACCTAAATAAGTTCAGAAGTAAACATTTGCTTATTTACAACTCACATAATAAGTTGGATGGACTCACTCTGTGTGAAATAATATAGTTTAAAATGATTTCTGAATGACTACCTCATCTCTATACCCTACACCTTCAATTATCTATAAGGTCTTTCCATCAAACAGTGAATTTCAACCACAGATTCAACCACAAAAGACCAGGGAGGTTTTCCAATGCCTCACAAAGGAGGGCACCTATTGGTAGATGATTAAAAAAAAATCAATCACTGAATATCCCTTTAAGCATGGTGAAGTTATTTCTTACACTTTGGATGGAGTATCAATTCACACAATCACAACAAAGAATTCTTCCTTTGGCCACCTTTTCTTCCAGTTCTCTGCTGCCAATGACTGGAACGAAATGCAAAAAATCACTGAAACTGGAGACTCATATCTCCCTCACTAACTTTAAGCACCAGCTGTCAGAGCAGCTACTGCATTGTATTTGCTACATTGTAGTTACTCCACAATACGAACCTAATTGACAGAGGGAAAATAAGCCTGTATAGATTTAAACTATTCCAAAATGTGCTTCCTGTTTGCAACAAGGCACAAAAGTAATGCTGCAAAAAATTGTGGCAAAGCAATTTCGACCCTGAATACAAAGTGTTATGTTTGGGGCAAATCCAATACAACACAGTAATGAGTACCACTCTCCATATGTTCAAGCATAGTGGTGGCTGCATCATGTTATGGGTATGGCTGTAATCATTAAGGAGTTGTTTTTCAGGATAAATAATAAATGGAATTGAGCTAAGCACAGGAAACACCCTAAAGGAAACCCTGGTTCAGTCTGCTTTCCACCAGACACTGGGAGACAAATTCATCTTTCAGCAGGACAATAAGCTACAACACAAAGCCAAATCTACACTGGAGTTGCTTACCAAGAAGACAGTGAATGTTCCTGAGTGGCCGAGTTACGGTTTTGCCTTAAATCAGCTTGAAAATCTATGGCAAGACCTGGAAATGTGGTCTAGGAAGGATCAAAATTCAATTTGACAGACTTGAAGAATTTTGAAAATAATATGTAATAATAATGTATTATCTCAGTGGCTGAATGCTAATGTATTTAAAATATCTTTTCATTTTCATAATTATTATTATTTTTTTTAGAATTTATCTTCCACTTTGACATTACAGAGTATTTTGTGTAGATTTTTGACAATAAAAAAGACAATTAATTCAAATTGAATCCCACTTTGTAACACAAGAAAATTAGGAAAAGGCGTGTGAATTCTGCAATTTAGGTCGTGGATGACAAGGAGCTTGGTCACAGTCAGATACTGAGCTGTACTCATCACCCTCTGTAGCGCTTTGCGGTCGGACGCCTTGCAGGGGCCTTACCAAGCAGTGATGCAGCCAGGTAATAAGCTCTCGATGGTGCAGCTGTATAGAGCTTTTTGAGGATCTAAGGGCCCATGCCAAAATATTTTGAGCCTCCCGAGGGGGAAGAGGTACTGTTGTGCTCTCTTCACAACTCTGTGGGTATAATGGACCATTTTAATTGATGTGATGTGATGTGGAATCCGAGGAACTTGAAACTCTCAAACCCGCTCCACTACAGTCCCGTCGATGTGAACGTGGGTGTGCTCGGCCCTCCGTTTCCTCTCGTCCACTCTGCCATGTCTCTGTCCTCACCCATATAGTTGAGTCATTGTACTTAGAACAATATTTTATAAAACACAAACAACTATGGCTTGTAAACCTGTCATAATTTATGTCTGAATGCCACAATGACTTCCAGTAAACCACAAAGACTCTTAGAAAGAAAACCAGTTACTAACTGCTTGGGACTGGCTTTAGAGGAGATTGTCTCAGTTGTAGCCATACCCACATTACCTTAAGTCTCGTGGTCTGCATTAGGGGGCAAAGGTGGGTTCACTGCTACCACCTGTGTTGTTGGTTTTTCACATTTATGTCTCGAACCTTAACTTTGCCTATGGCGAAGGGGGTAGGACTATGGGAAAGGGGGGTAGAACTAGGGGAATAGGGGGTAGGGACTATGGGAAAAGGGATAGGACTATGGGAAAGGGGGTAGGACTAAGACGAAGGGATAGGACTATGGGAAAGGGAGGTAGGACTATGGGAAAGGGAGGTAGGACTATGGGAAAGGGAGGTAGGACTATGGGAAAGGGAGGTAGGACTATGGGAAAGGGAGGTAGGACTATGGGAAAGGGAGGTAGGACTATGGGAAAGGGAGGTAGGACTATGGGAAAGGGAGGTAGGACTATGGGAAAGGGGGGTAGGACTATGGGAATGGGAGGGGGGTAAAGGGAAAGAGGGGTAGGGCTAGGAATGGGAAAAAGGGGGTAGGACTATGGGAAAGGGGGATAGGACTAGGACTATGGGAGAGGGGGGTAGGACTATGGGAAAGGGGGGTAGGACTATGGGAAAGGGGGGTAGGACTATGGCGAAGGGGGTAGGACTATGGGAAAGGGGGGTAGGAATATGGCGAAGGGGGTAGAACTATAGGAAAGGGGGTAGGTCTATGGAAAAGAGGGGTAGGACTAAGACAAAGGGATAGGACTATGGGAAAGAGGGGTAGGGCTATGGGAAAGGGAGGTAGGACTATGGGAAAGGTGGTAGGACTATGGGAAAGGGAGGTAGGACTATGGGAAAGGGAGGTAGGACTATGGGAAAGGGAGATAGGACTATGGGAAAGGGGGGTAGGACTATGGGAAAGGGGGGTAGGACTATGGGAAAGGGAGGTAGGACTATGGGAAAGGGGGGTAGGGACAATCAGAAAGGGGGGAGTAAGGACTACTCGGGGTCAGAGAGAGAGAGACTTTGTGTGAAGGTGGGCTTTTTAAAATCGTGACCTGTTGATGGGAAGGTCTTAAAAGAACGAGTCTGTCGTTCTCCTAATGGAATCCCCTAGAACAGGGATGGCCAACTGAAGGCCCTCGGGTCAAACATATTACAATACACACAGTACACTTTCGAAATGTGTTTTTGCTCATCAGCAGTTTTTCTCTTGTTATGTCAATCACTGATAATCACTCAGTTAGCCCATGGCAGATAAACATTTTTAGATGAGTAAATTGGTCTAGTGGCCAGCTGTCTAAACTTCCTCATAGTCGAATTATCGGCCGTGGGCCCCCCCCATTGATTTTGTTAGTCAGCCTCACTCAGATTTCAAATTAAAAACTGCTATGATTTCTCTACGTCCCATGGCAAAATGTGTAGAATTGTACCAAATGAACATAAATGTTTTCTCTCCGTGGTAGAGAGATAGCAGGCTGGATTTGGGGATGCAGGCCAACAAGCAACTGCGGTCCCTCATGATGTAATTTTCTGTGGTTCCCCACAAGCATCAAAGCTGCCCGTCCCTGCCCTAAAAGTTGCCGTCCCTGCCCTAAAAGTTGCCCGTCCCTCTGCCCTAAAAGTTGCCTGTCCCTCTGCCCTAAAAGTTGCCCGTCCCTCTGCCCTAAAAGTTGCCCGTCCCTCTGCCCTAAAAGTTGCCCGTCCCTCTGCCCTAAAAGTTGCCCGTCCCTCTGCCCTAAAAGTTGCCCGTCCCTGCCCATACACATACACACACACACAAACACATACATGCACGCACACACACACACACACATACACAAACACATACACACATACACATACACACACGCACACACACATACACATACACGCACGCACACACACATACATATACACAAACACATACACACATACACATACACAAACACATACACGCACACATACACATACACATACACGCACACACACATACACACACACAAACACATACACACACACAAACACATACACGCACGCACACACACATACACACACACAAACACATACACACACACATACACATACACAAACACATACATAAACACATACACACATACACATACACGCACGCACACACACATACACATAAACAAACACATACACGCACACACACACACATACATATACACAAACACATACACGCACACACACACACAAATGAACGCACACACACACACAAATGAATGCACACACACACACACACACACACACACACACACACACACACACACACACACACACACACACACACACACACACACACACACACACACACACACACACACACACACACACACACACACACACACACACACACACACACACTGGTTCTAAATGGCTAAGGTACTCATTCTGAATGGCTAAGGTACTCATTCTGAATGGCTAAGGTAAGGGTTAAGGTTTGGGATAAGATAAGATAAAACACATTAAAACCAGTGTCCACGACTGGGATCGAAGACGTAACCTTCTGATCCACACTCATCCACCACTACAGAGACTTCCCCAGGGTCAGGTACTCAGGTCTGGACCTCAGAGACTCCCCCAGGGTCAGGCCCTTAGGACTTGATAATAAAGGCTCTCCCCATGGTCAGGCACTTAGGACTGGATAACAGAGACTCCAAACAGTCTATGTGAATGCGGCTGAATACAAATTGTTTTTCTTTTCACAGTGCAGCCTATTTCAAATGCTTCCTTGCTTGATGTTGCCTAGATACTTATTTGGTACTGCCGATAGCTTCCAGTTGAGACATGTGAACCAAAATGTTGCTTGAGCAGTAACCGGGTATTCCAGCCACTCTCTTCCTCTGAACCAGTTGTTTTTAATTAATATTTTTGGACAGAAAACCTGCGGCTAGATTTAGGATTCTCGACTAGCCTGGGCTGGCTCCTCCTCCTGTTCAAAGATCATCAGGAATAGTTATTGACGTTACCTACCACAGATGAGCAGTGTTTTTTTTTCCTGCTTTTTGACGGAAACCTAACTGTCCAGTGGCTTTCCATAGACCCCACGACACACACAGAGTCCACCATGCACTCTGTCCCGCGGTGATGACGCAGGGCAGTGGTGATACAGATTTAGCACCAACCTGTCACTCATTCCTTTTAAACTTTGTGGCTATTTTTATATAAAGGACATAAATGAAAACCGCGATGGCACAAGCCCCTTCAGGAAGCCGGGCACCGGCACGATCTCTCCCCCCCCCCCGCAATCTCCTTCCTCCTCCCAAGACCACACCATAAAACAGCCCATCTCATTCCTCCTCCCTAGACTCCACCGTAAATCAGTACCTCCTTTATGCACCCCCCCTCAGCTCCCTCTGATGAATCACATCCCCCCTTCCCCAGCTCCTTCTGATTAATCAATCCCCCTCCCCTGCTCCCCCAGCTCCCTTTGATAAATCACTCCCCCCTTTACCCTCTACCTGTCTTTACCCTCTAACTGTCTTTACCCTCTACCTGTCTTTACCCTCTAACTGTCTTTACACTCTACCTGTCTTTACCCTCTCACTGTCTTTACCCTCTAACTGTCTTTACACTCTACCTGTCTTTACCCTCTCACTGTCTTTACCCTCTCACTGTCTTTACCCTCTAACTGTCTTTACACTCTACCTGTCTTTACCCTCTCACTGTCTTTACCCTCTAACTGTCTTTACCCTCTAACTGTCTTTACCCTCTCACTGTCTTTACCCTCTAACTGTCTTTACCCTCTCACTGTCTTTACCCTCTAACTGTCTTTACCCTCTAACTGCCTTTACCCTCTAACTGTCTTTACCCTCACACTGTCTTTACCCTCTCACTGTCTTTACCCTCTAACTGTCTTTACACTCTCACTGTCTTTACCCTCTAACTGTCTTTACCCTCTAACTGTCTTTACCCTCTAACTGTCTTTACCCTCTCACTGTCTTTACACTCTAACTGTCTTTACCCTCTCACTGTCTTTACCCTCTAACTGTCTTTACCCTCTCACTGTCTTTACCCTCTCACTGTCTTTACCCTCTAACTGTCTTTACCCTCTCACTGTCTTTACCCTCTAACTGTCTTTACCCTCTAACTGTCTTTACCCTCTAACTGTCTTTACCCTCTCACTGTCTTTACCCTCTAACTGTCTTTACCCTCTCACTGTCTTTACCCTCTAACTGTCTTTACCCTCTCACTGTCTTTAACCTCTAACTGTCTTTACCCTCTAACTGCCTTTACCCTCTCACTATCTTTACCCTCTAACTGCCTTTACCCTCTAACTGTCTTTACCCTCTCACTGTCTTTACCCTCTCACTGTCTTTACCCTCGAACTGTCTTTACCCTCTCACTGTCTTTACCCTCTAACTGTCTTTACCCTCTAACTGTCTTTGCCCTCTCACTGTCTTTACCCTCTAACTGTCTTTACCCTCTAACTGTCTTTGCCCTCTCACTGTCTTTACCCTCTAACTGTCTTTACCCTCTAACTGTCTTTACCCTCTAACTCTCTACCCTCTAACTGTCTTTACCCTCTAACTGTCTACCCTCTAACTGTCTTTACCTTCTGCCTGTCTCTCCAAGACACACGTGCCGAGTAGAGGATAGCAACATGACCCGAGTACCCTATCAATGTCTCTCCAAGACACACGTACACCTAGACCACAAATGCTATCATTCACTCTCACTGATCAATACAATCTCTCTGAGTGTCTCCTAATCTCACACTCCTTTTCAGGCAGACAAGCACTCACACACACACACACACACACACACACACACACACACACACACACACACACACACACACACACACACACACACACACACACACACACACACACACACACACACACACACACACACACACACACACACAGAGCTGAGAGCAGTCACTTTCCTCCCACGCACCCATACTCTCTCACTTTCTCAGACACTATCACTCTCTTTTTTCCTTAATCTCTTTTTCTCTCTCCCCCTCTCTCGATCTCTTTCTCCCCCTCACTCTTTCTCTCACCCTCCTCTCATTCTATCTCCCCCTCTATATCTCTTGCTCCCCTGTCTCTTTCTTTCTCTCTCCCTCTCTCTCTTTCTCTCTACCCCCTCTCAACCTCTTTCACCCCCTCCCCCCTCTCTCTTTCCCCTTTCTTTCTCTCTCCCTCCATCTCTTTCAGAGATGATCCTCAAATAGTTTTAAGTCTGGCCTGTCTCCAGTGGTTGGGAGGGTAAGGCTAGTAGCTTGGCTAGTAGAAATGGTGCTGTACGCTTCAGAGACTTTCTCCATTAAACCGATGGGGAACTTGTGTGTAGTTGGCATTGTAAACGCATGGTCTCTCAAAGTGTGTTCTACTCCCTGCTGCTGGGGTATGCCTCCTTGCCTTTGCATTTAGATTCATATTCTGGTTTGACATCCGTGACTGTGTTTGAAATATCTCACGTTTGCCCCGGAACAAACACAATTGTTTCTCGAGTCATAAAAGTATCAATGTTTCCGTTACTGGCTTATGTATTACTTCTCATCTCAACTTAATGACCATAACCACTGTTTTGACTTAATAAACATGACCACTGTTTTGACTTAATAACCACTGTTTTGACTTAACAACCACTGTTTTGACTTAATAACCACTGTGTTGACTTAATAACCACTGTTTTGACTTAACAACCACTGTTTTGACTTAATAACCACTGTTTTGACTTAATAACCATAACCACTGTTTTGACTTAATAAACATAACCACTGTTTTGACTTAATAACCACTGTTTTGACTTAACAACCACTGTTTTGACTTAATAACCACTGTGTTGACTTAATAACAAATGTTTTGACTTAACAACCACTGTTTTGACTTAATAACCACTGTTTTGACTTAATAACCATAACCACTGTTTTGACTTAACAACCACTGTTTTGACTTAATAACAACTGTTTTGACTTAACAACCACTGTTTTGACTTAATAACCACTGTGTTGACTTAATAACAACTGTTTTGACTTAACAACCACTGTTTTGACTTAATAACCACTGTTTTGACTTAATAACCATAACCACTGTTTTGACTTAATGACCATAACCACTGTTTTGACTTAATAAACATAACCACTGTTTTGACTTAATAACCACTGTTTTGACTTAATAACCACTGTTTTGACTTAATAACCACTGTTTTGACTTAATAACCATAACCACTGTTTTGACTTAATAACAACTGTTTTGACTTAACAACCACTGTTTTGACTTAATAACCACTGTTTTGACTTAATAACCATAACCACTGTTTTGACTTAACAACCACTGTTTTGACTTAACAACCACTGTTTTGACTTAACAACCACTGTTTGACTTAATAACCACTGTTTTGACTTAACAACCACTGTTTTGACTTAACAACCACTGTTTTGACTTAATAACCACTGTTTTGACTTAATAACCACTGTTTTGACTTAATAACCATAACCACTGTGTTGACGTAATAACCACTGTTTTGACTTAATAACCACTGTTTTGACTTAATAACCATAACCACTGTTTTGACTTAATAACCATAACCACTGTTTTGACTTAATAACCACTGTTTTGACTTAATAACCACTGTTTTGACTTAATAACCACTGTTTTGACTTAATAACCATAACCACTGTTTTGACTTAATAATCATAACCACTGTTTTGACTTAATAACCATAACCACTGTTTTTGACTTAATAACCATAACCACTGTTTTGACTTAATAATCATAACCACTGTTTTGACTTAATAACCACTGTTTTGACTTAATAACCACTGTTTTGACTTAATAACCATAACCACTGTTTTGACTTAATAACCACTGTTTTGACTTAATAATCACTGTTTTGACTTAATAACCACTGTTTTGACTTAATAACCACTGTTTTGACTTAATAACCATAACCACTGTTTTGACTTAATAATCATAACCACTGTTTTGACTTAATAACCATCATAACTTAATAACACTGTTTTGACTTAATAACCACTGTTTTGATAATAACCACTGTTTTGACTTAATAACCACTGTTTTGACTTAATAACCATAACCACTGTTTTGACTTAATAACCATAACCACTGTTTTGACTTAATAACCATAACCACTGTTTTGACTTAATAACCACTGTTTTGACTTAATAACCACTGTTTTGACTTAATAACCACTGTTTTGACTTAATAACCATAACCACTGTTTTGACTTAATAACCATAACCATTGTTTTGACTTAATAACCATAACCACTGTTTTGACTTAATAACCACTGTTTTGACTTAATAACCAATGTTTTGACTTAATAACCACTGTTTTGACTTAATAACCATAACCATTGTTTTGACTTAATAACCACTGTTTTGACTTAATAACCATGACCACTGTTTTGACTTAATAACCACTGTTTTGACTTAATAACCATAACCACTGTTTTGACTTAATAACCACTGTTTTGACTTAATAACCATAACCACTGTTTTGACTTAATAACCATAACCACTGTTTTGACTTAATAACCATAACCACTGTTTTGACTTAATAACCATAACCACTGTTTTGACTTAATAACCACTGTTTTGACTTAATAACCATAACCACTGTTTTGACTTAATAACCATAACCACTGTTTTGACTTAATAACCACTGTTTTGACTTAATAACCATAACCATTGTTTTGACTTAATAACCACTGTTTTGACTTAATAACCATAACCACTGTTTTGACTTAATAACCATAACCACTGTTTTGACTTAATAACCATAAACACTGTTTTGACTTAATAACCATAACCACTGTTTTGACTTAATAACCACTGTTTTGACTTAATAACCCTAACCACTGTTTTGACTTAATAACCACTGTTTTGACTTAATAACCATAACCACTGTTTTGACTTAATAACCATAACCACTGTTTTGACTTAATAACCATAACCACTGTTTTGACTTAATAACCATAACCACTGTTTTGACTTAATAACCATAACCACTGTTTTTACTTAATAAAACCATAACCACTGTTTTGACTTAATAACCATAACCATTGTTTTGACTTAATAACCATAACCACTGTTTTGACTTAACAACCACTGTTTTGACTTAATAACCATAACCACTGTTTTGACTTAATA
Source organism: Oncorhynchus masou masou (assembly GCF_036934945.1). Lineage (NCBI taxonomy): Eukaryota > Metazoa > Chordata > Actinopteri > Salmoniformes > Salmonidae > Oncorhynchus > Oncorhynchus masou. The sequence continues at coordinate 96,770,702 of NC_088242.1, forward strand.
ACCACTGTTTTGACTTAATAACCACTGTTTTGACTTAATAACCACTGTTTTGACTTAATAACCACTGTTTTGACTTAATAACCACTGTTTTGACTTAATAACCATAACCACTGTTTTGACTTAATAACCATAACCATTGTTTTGACTTAATAACCATAACCACTGTTTTGACTTAATAACCACTGTTTTGACTTAATAACCACTGTTTTAACTTAATAACCATAACCACTGTTTTGACTTAATAACAACTGTTTTGACTTAACAACCACTGTTTTGACTTAATAACAACTGTTTTGACTTAACAACCACTGTTTTGACTTAATAACCACTGTTTTGACTTAATAACCACTGTTTTGACTTAACAACCACTGTTTTGACTTAATAACCACTGTTTTGACTTAACAACCACTGTTTTGACTTAATAACAACTGTTTTGACTTAACAACCACTGTTTTGACTTAATAACCATAACCACTGTTTTGACTTAATAACCACTGTTTTGACTTAATAACCATAACCATTGTTTTGACTTAATAACCATAAGAACTGTTTTGACTTAATAACCATGACCACTGTTTTGACTTAATAACCACTGTTTTGACTTAATAACCATAACCACTGTTTTGACTTAATAATAACCATAACCACTGTTTTGACTTAATAACCATAACCACTGTTTTGACTTAATAACCATAACCACTGTTTTGACTTAATAACAACTGTTTTGACTTAATAACCATAACCACTGTTTTGACTTAATAACCATAACCACTGTTTTGACTTAATAACCATAACCACTGTTTTGACTTAATAATCATAACCATAACCACTGTTTTGACTTAATAACCATAACCACTGTTTTGACTTAATAACCACTGTTTTGACTTAATAACCATAACCACTGTTTTGACTTAATAACCAACTGTTTTGACTTAATAACCATAACCACTGTTTTGACTTAATAACCACTGTTTTGACTTAATAACCACTGTGTTGACTTAATAACCAACCATGCTGTTTTGACTTAACAACCACTGTTTTGACTTAATAATCATAACCACTGTTTTGACTTAATAACCACTGTTTTGACTTAATAACCACTGTTTTGACTTAATAACCACTGTTTGACTTAATAATAATCATACCACTGTTTTGACTTAATAACCACTGTTTTGACTTCATAACCACTGTTTTGACTTAATAACCATAACCACTGTTTTGACTTAATAACCACTGTTTTTGACTTAATAACCACTGTTTTGACTTAATAACCATAACCACTGTTTTGACTTCATAACCACTGTTTTGACTTAATAACCATAACCATTGTTTTGACTTAATAACCATAACCACTGTTTTGACTTAATAACCATGACCACTGTTTTGACTTAATAACCACTGTTTTGACTTAATAACCATAACCACTGTTTTGACTTAATAACCACTGTTTTGACTTAATAACCATAACCACTGTTTTGACTTAATACCATAACCACTGTTTTGACTTAATAACCATAACCACTGTTTTGACTTAATAACCATAACCACTGTTTTGACTTAATAACCATAACCACTGTTTTGACTTAATAACCACTGTTTTGACTTAATAACCATAACCACTGTTTTGACTTAATAACTGTTTTGATAACCCATAACCATTGTTTTGACTTAATAACCATAACACTGTTTTGACTTAATAACCACTGTTTTGACTTAATAACCATAACCACTGTTTTGACTTAATAACCACTGTTTTGACTTAATAACCATAACCATTGTTTTGACTTAATAACCATAACCACTGTTTTGACTTAATAACCACTGTTTTGACTTAATAACCATAACCATTGTTTTGACTTAATAACCATAACCACTGTTTTGACTTAATAACCATAACCACTGTTTTGACTTAATAACCATGACCACTGTTTTGACTTAATAACCATAACCACTGTTTTGACTTAATAACCATAACCACTGTTTTGACTTAATAACCATAACCACTGTTTTGACTTAATAACCACTGTTTTGACTTAATAACCATAACCATTGTTTTGACTTAATAACCATAACCACTGTTTTGACTTAATAACCATAACCACTGTTTTGACTTAATAACCATAACCACTGTTTTGACTTAATAACCATAACCACTGTTTTGACTTAATAACCATAACCACTGTTTTGACTTAATAACCACTGTTTTGACTTAATAACCATAACCACTGTTTTGACTTAATAACCATAACCACTGTTTTGACTTAATAACCATAACCACTGTTTTGACTTAATAACCATAACCACTGTTTTGACTTAATAACCATAACCACTGTTTTGACTTAATAACCATAACCACTGTTTTGACTTAATAACCATAACCACTGTTTTGACTTAATAACCATAACCATTGTTTTGACTTAATAACCATGACCACTGTTTTGACTTAATAACCACTGTTTTGACTTAATAACCACTGTGTTGACTTAATAACCACTGTTTTGACTTAACAACCACTGTTTTGACTTAATAACCATAACCACTGTTTTGACTTAATAACCACTGTTTTGACTTAATAACCACTGTTTTGACTTAATAACCACTGTTTTGACTTAATAACCACTGTTTTGACTTAATAACCATAACCACTGTTTTGACTTAATAACCATAACCATTGTTTTGACTTAATAACCATAACCACTGTTTTGACTTAATAACCATAACCATTGTTTTGACTTAATAACCATGACCACTGTTTTGACTTAACAACCACTGTTTTGACTTAATAACCATAACCACTGTTTTGACTTAATAACCACTGTTTTGACTTAATAACCACTGTTTTGACTTAATAACCACTGTTTTGACTTAATAACCACTGTTTTGACTTAATAACCATAACCACTGTTTTGACTTAATAACCATAACCACTGTTTTGACTTAATAACCATAACCACTGTTTTGACTTAATAACCATAACCACTGTTTTGACTTAATAATCATAACCACTATTTTGACTTAATAATCATAACCACTGTTTTGACTTAATAACTATAACCACTGTTTAAAAATAAATAAATAAATAACACCTTCTAAGATTGCTGAGGTGAAATTCCAAACTGTTTTCTGTGCAGGTGTGGCGGCAGCTTCGCTAGGCCTTTGACCGATATCAAAGGTACAATGAATAATTACTGGCAAGGAAAGGAACTCTCTGAACCAATAACAGTATGATGGATTGACTCTGCCGAGGGCACCGTCTGAGATAACATTGTTCAAAGTATCCCGAACACAACGTCAACAGAGCGTCTCTCCCCAGGACAATCCTCTCGGCTTCCCTTTACCAAGACTCCTCGGCTGACCTTTGACCTCCACACGTGCCCTCCCGTGACTTCCATATGTCCAGCTGCAGACACAGTCTCAGGGTGGACTTTTACCCCCAGAGAGACCGCGGTAGCCACGGCACGGTGGCAATGCTCACTCTACTGTAGGTCACAGGAGGTCAATGTCAACAACTCTCTCATCCCACCGGGGAAATAGCTTCTTAATGAAGCCGGTTCGGAATTCAATGCCATTTCAAAACATATCAAAGGAATTGTGATGGTTTTGGTAATCACTCCATTATTATTGTGTTACCGCAAAGTGATAGTGAAATCTCTGTGGTCGGTAAGTGTTTAGACCGTAACGTTGAGGACATTGAGGACATTAAGGACATTGAGGACATTGAGGACATTGAGGACATTGAGGGACATTGCAGGGCATTGAGGACATTGAGGGACATTGAGGGCATTGTGGACATTGAGGACATTGAGGACATTGAGGACATTGAGGACATTGAGGACATTGTGGACATTGAGGGCATTGCAGGGCATTGAGGACATGAGGACATTGAGGACATTGAGGGCATTGAGGACATTGAGGGCATTGAGGACATTGAGGGCATTGAGGACATTGAGGGCATTGATGATATTGAGGGCATTGAGGACATTGATGACATTGAGGGCTTTGAGGACATTGATGGCATTGAGGACATTTAATTGAGGTGTGTTGTGTCCTGGTGTTACTAGTGAGGTCATGGGAGGATGGGAGTCATCAAAGCTTTTTTTTGTAAATACATCAATCCTGTAGAACCTCGACGGTAGTCAAAAGTAAAAAAAAGGGAGGCGACTTAACTGACCACAAAAGCACATGGTTTAAATCTGAGCTGAGCTATTTTCTCAACATGGCTTCCCTGCTTCCCTGCCCTCTGTATATGATGAAACCAGCCCAAACCATGTCCCATTGCTACATGTAACAGGAAGGCCAGGTGTTGACCCTGTCTGGACACACTAAACTGACCTAACCCCATCTGTACTGAGCTGGCCTGCTGACACATTCATCATTGTGCTGAAAAAGACCATATGAAAGTAAAACCAGTACAGTTTGGTGCAGGTCGGCCCAGTGGTGTGAACAGTTGCAGGTCGGCCCAGTGGTGTGAACAGTTGCAGGTCGTCCCAGTGGTGTGAACAGTTGCAGGTCGGCCCAGTGGTGTGAACAGTTGCAGGTCGGCCCAGTGGTGTGAACAGTTGCAGGTCGGCCCAGTGGTGTGAACAGTTGCAGGTCAGCCCAGTGGTGTGAACAGTTGCAGGTCGGCTGGTGGTGCTGTTGCCGTATCAGGTGGTGATACAGCCTGACAGGATGGTCTCAATTGTGCATCTATAAAAGTTTGTCAGGGTTTCGGGTGACAAGCAAAATTTCTTCAGCCTCCAGACTTTAAAGAGGCACTGTTGTGCCTTCTTCAATACACTGTCTGTGTGGGTGGACCATTTCAGATTGTCAATGATGTGTACGCTGAGGAACTTGAAGCTTTCCACCTTCTCCACTGCGGTCCCATCGATGTGGATAGGTGCGTGCTCCCTCTGCTATTACCAGAAGTCCACAATCAGCTCCTACATTCTGTTGACATTGAGGGAGAGGTTATTTTCCTAGCACCACTCCGGCCTGCCACAGGAGTCGTTAGGGCATGATGGGACAAAGACATCACGAACGGCCAAACCCTCCCCGAACCCGGACGATGCTCGGCCAATGGTGTGTCGCCTCATGGGTGTCCCGGTCGCGGCCAGTTGCGGCACAGCCCGGGATCGAACCAGGATCTGTAGTGATACCTCAAGCCCGCTGCATCACTCGGGAGGCCAACAAGTTTTTTTATTCCTGTCTGCGTGATGTACTGAGAAACCAGCTGGCTGTGTGGACTGAGACATTATTCCGTGAAACAGAGTATGTTACAGTCCTTGATGTCTCTCTGGAAGGAGATACTCGCCCTGAGCTGCTCATCAACAGTAACGTTGGGGTTGTAAAAAGGGGAAAGGCCCACTTGTCCCACACTGACCTAATTGAAGCTAGCTTGTCTCTCTGCACTGACCTGATTACAGCTAGCTTGTCTCTCTGCACTGACCTGATTGCAGCTAGCTTGTCTCTCTGCACTGACCTGATTACAGATAGCTTGTCTCTGCACTGACCTGATTACAGCTAGCTTGTCTCTCTGCACTGACCTGATTACAGCTAGCTTGTCTCTCTGCACTGACCTGATTACAGCTAGCTTGTCTCTCTGCACTGACCTGATTACAGCTAGCTTGTCTCTCTGCACTGACCTGATTGCAGCTAGCTTGTCTCTCTGCACTGACCTGATTGCAGCTAGCTTGTCTCTCTGCACTGCACAGCTGACCTGATTGCAGCTAGCCTCTCTGCACTGACCTGATTGCACTGACTGATTGCAGCTGGTCTCTCTGCACTGACCTGATTGCAGCTAGCTTGTCTCTCTGCACTGATCTGATTGCAGCTCTCTGCACTGACCTGATTGCTCTGGTCTCTGCACTGACCTGATTGCAGCTAGCTTGTCTCTCTGCACTGACCTGATTGTAGCTAGCTTCTCTCTGCACTGACCTGATTACAGCTAGCTTGTCTCTCTGCACTGACCTGATTGTAGCTAGCTTCTCTCTGCACTGACCTGATAGCTTGTCTCTCTGCACTGACCTGATTAGCTTGTCTCTCTGCACTGACCTGATTGCAGCTAGCTTCTCTCTGCACTGACCTGATTGCAGTTAGCTTGTCTCTCTGCACTGACCTGATTACAGCTAGCTTGTCTCTCTGCACTGACCTGATTACAGCTAGCTTGTCTCTCTGCACTGACCTGATTGCAGCTAGCTTCTCTCTGGACCTGATTACTCTTCTCTCTACACTGACCTGATTGCAGCTAGCTGGTCTCTCTGCACTGACCTGATTACAGCTAGCCTGTCTCTCTGCACTGACCTGATTAGCAGCTTGTCTCTCTGCACTGAGCTTGTCTCTCTGCACTGACCTGATTACAGCTAGCTTGTCTCTCTGCACTGACCTGATAGCAGCTAGCTTGTCTCTCTGCACTGACCTGATAGCAGCTTGTCTCTCTGCACTGACCTGATAGTCTCTCTGCACTGACCTGATAGCAGCTAGCTTGTCTCTCTGCACTGACCTGATTAGCAGCTAGCTTGTCTCTCTGCACTGACCTGTCCTGATTCCTGCAGCTAGCTTGTCTCTCTGCACTGACCTGATAGCAGCTAGCTTGTCTCTCTGCACTGACCTGATTACAGCTAGCTTGTCTCTCTGCACTGACCTGATAGCAGCTAGCTTCTCTCTGAACTGACCTGATTGCAGCTAGCTTGTCTCTCTGCACTCCTGATTGTCTAGCTTGTCTCTCTGCACTGACCTGATTGTAGCTAGCTTCTCTGCACTGACCTGATTGCTCTGTACTGACCTGATTGCAGCTAGCTGGTCTCTCTGTACTGACCTGATTGCAGCTAGCTGGTCTCTCTGCACTGACCTGATTGCAGCTAGCTGGTCTCTCTGCACTGACCTGATTGCAGCTAGCTTGTCTCTCTGTACTGACCTGATTGCAGCTAGCTTGTCTCTCTGCCGCCGAGCTGGATGTTTTCCAAAGACGTTGTTGCCTCAGAAAAGTTCTCTGCCAGTTTCTGCCTCCCACAGGAATTCTGTGGATCCCCCATTGGACCTGAAAACACCAGTAAAGATAATAACCCTAAAGTATGCATTTAAATGAGTTTGGTCTGTCTCCTTCCATTTCTCTCCAAAAACACACCTTCCCTCCAAATTAGTGTAGATTAGTGATTTCCTGGTCGGAGCCTGGGGTGAACAGTTCTACACATGAGTAACCGCCATCTGCATCGGCCCTGGTTGCATCATTATCATTGGCAGCGATGCGGGTTGGCTCATTCCTTGGTCAAGAAGACCTGGCACCTGGCTGGGTTAGAGTATGGGAACATACTAAATGTTTTGCAATATATCGAAACAATGTACCGAATGAATGTATTGTAATAACATTGTGCAGGTTCCCGCAAGACATTGTGTAGTTCCACACACTACAAAGGGTAAAGAGTGCAAGAAAAGCGAGAGACAGGCAGACAGGCAGGGAGGCAGACAGACAGGCAGACAGACAGACAGACAGGGAGGCAGACAGACAGACAGACAGGCAGAGGCAGACAGAGACAGACAGACAGACAGACAGACAGGCAGGGACAGACAGGGAGACAGACAGGCAGGCAGCAGGCAGGCAGGCAGGCAGACAGGCAGGGACAGGCAGGCAGACAGGCAGGCAGGGAGACAGGCAGCAGGCAGACAGGCAGGACAGGCAGACAGGGCAGGGAGACAGACAGGGAGTCAGGCAGGACAGAGACAGGCAGGCAGACAGGGCAGACAGGCTGGGGCAGACAGGCAGACAGGCAGGCAGACAGGGCAGGGAGACAGGCAGACAGACAGAGGGAGACAGGCAGGGAGACAGGCAGGGAGACAGGCAGACAGGCAGGGAGACAGGCAGACAGGCAGACAGAGACAGGCAGGCAGACAGACAGAGACAGGCACAGGCAGGGAGACAGCAGACAGGCAGGGAGACAGGCAGGGAGACAGGCAGGGAGACAGGCAGGGAGACAGGCAGGACAGGCAGGGAGACAGGCAGGGAGACAGACAGATAGACAGACAGGGAGACAGGCAGGGAGACAGGCAGACAGGCAGGGACAGACAGACAGACAGGCAGGGAGACAGGCAGGGAGACAGACAGGCAGGCAGGGAGACAGGCAGAGACAGACAGGGGGAGACAGGCAGGGAGACAGACAGACAGGCAGGGAGAAAGGGAGACAGGCAGGGAGACAGGCAGGGAGACAGACAGGGCAGGGAGAACAGACAGGCAGACAGGCAGGGAGACAGGCAGGGAGAGGGAGACAGGGAGGCAGACCGTTTCTTGGTGCTGTGTTGAAACAGCAGGCCCAGGGAGGAGGAAGACAGAGTGAAGGCATGCAACAAACCTTTTTGATTTATTTGTACTTGTTTTCACCTACACACACACACACACACACACACACACACACACACACACACACACACACACACACACACACACACACACACACACACACACACACACACACACACACACACACACACACACACGCTTAAAATATTTCATTATTAAATGTTTGTTTTAGTAAACATTGAAAATGGGTCCCACAGACCCGAACACCACACAAAGATTAATTACTTGGTGTTACCTTAGAACGTAAACTGTCATGGTCAAAACATATATATTCAATGGTTGTAAAGATAGGGAAGAGGTCTGTCCCAAATAAAGGTCTGTCTGTAACAAAGAGATGCTCTGCTTTTTTGACACCACACTCCACAAAGCAAGTCCCGAAGGCTCTAGTTTTATCTTATCTTGATTATTGCCCAGTTGTGTGGTCAAGTGCTGCAATGAAAGACCTAGTTAAGCTGCAGCTGGCCCAGAACAGAGAGGCTATGCATGCCAGTCTCTCTTGGCTAAGAGTTAAGGAAAGACCGACTGTCACTGACTGTCAGTGCTGTCACTTCTTGTTTTTATAAGAAACGTGAATATGTTGGAAATTCCAAATTGTTTGCAAAGTCAACATCCAAACAACACTGTCACACACATTTACCCCACCAGACATGCCACCAGGGGTCTTTTCACAGTCCCCAGGTCCAGAACTAATGTAAGGAAACGTACAGTTTTACACAAAGCCACGCAAATGAACGCAAATGAATGTCCAGAACTGATTTTAAAAAACTAATAAATAATACCTCATGGCACAATGCCTCTCCCCACGTGACCTACTTGTTGTGTGTATGTACTGACATGTACTTGTAACTGATAGATCCTCTCGCACACACACACACACGCACACACACACACGCACGCTCACGCACACGCACACACACACACACAGACCTACGGGTTGTGTGTATGTACTGACATGTAATGTGGAACTGATAGACGAACACAAACGAAAAGCACACACACACACACACACACACACACACACACACACACACACACACACACACACACACACACACACACACACACACACACACACACACACACACACACACACACACACACACTACATGTTAATGTTTTTAAATGTATGTAAATTGTAAAGTATTTTGTCTGTAGTGTATTTTTCAATATGTGTCGCACCCCAGAAAAACTAGCTGTCACCATTGGCATCGGCTAACGGGGATCCTAATGAATCTTATCACATCAGACTGCCAGACCAGGGGAAGGGAAGGAAAGGAACTCTCTGGACCATATCTGGACCAGGAGAAGGGAAGGAAAGGAACTCTCTGCCAGACCAGGAGATAACTACCAGACCTGGAGTAGGGAACAAACTGCAGACTCTCTGCCAGACCAGGAGAAGGGAAGGAAAGGAACTAAACCAGACCTGGAGTAGGGAACAAACTGCCAGACCAGGAGAAGGGAAGGAAAGGAACTCTCTGCCAGACCAGGAGAAGGGAAGGAAAGGAACTAACTACCAGACCTGGAGTAGGGAACAAACTGCCAGACCAGGAGAAGGGAAGGAAAGGAACTAACTACCAAACCTGGAGTAGGGAACAAACTGCCAGACCAGGAGAAGGGAAGGAAAGGAACTAACTACCAGACCTGGAGTAGGGAACAAACTGCCAGACCAGGAGAAGGGAAGGAAAGGAACTAACTACCAAACCTGGAGTAGGGAACAAACTGCCAGACCAGGAGAAGGGAAGGAAATGAACTAACTACCAGACCTGGAGTAGGGAACAAACTGCCAGACCAGGAGAAGGGAAGGAAAGGAACTCTCTGCCAGACCAGGAGAATGAAAGACAAGGAACTAACTGACAGACAAGAAGAATAAAAGACAAGGAACTAACTGACAGACCAGGAGAATGAAAGACAAGGAACTAACCGACAGACCAGGAGAATGAAAGACAAGGAACTAACTGACAGACCAGGAGAAGGGAAGGTTAAGATTCCTAGAGGAAGAAGTAATCGTGTTACTGTAAACACATGCACACACACACACCTACGCACACACACACCTACACACACACACACACACACACACACACACACACACACACACACACACACACACACACACACACACACACACACACACACACACACACACACACACACACACACACACACACACACACACACACACACACACACACACACACACACAGGCGCCTTGTGCCATACTGAGATACACAGATAACACCAAAACTCTCCCTGCCAAGAAGCAATCAGTCAGAAGAATGTCTCTATGATTTGTTATGAGCAGGTGTTCGAGTCCAAATTGGAAAGGCAATGTTTTATCGAGACACTGTGGATTAATGGAAACATAAGAAACCAATAAACTGCTGATAGTACCAGGGGACGTCTGTCATATCAGCGGCGCGACATTGCCTCAGCTCTTGGTGTCTGTCACGCCCTGGCCATAGAAAGGCTTTTATTCTCTATTTGGTTTAGGCCAGGGTGTGACTGGGGTGGGCATTCTAGTTTCTTTATTTCTATGTTTTCTATTTCTTTGTGTTTTGGCCGGGTGTGGTTCTCAATCAGTGGCAGCTGTCTGTCGTTGTTGTCTGATTGAGAATCATACTTCGGCAGCTTTTTCCCCCACCTGGGTTTGTGGGTAGATGTTTTCTGTTTTGTGTTTCTGCACCAGACAGAACTGTTTCGTTTTGTTCCACTTTGTTGTTTTGTTCCAGTGTTCAGTTTGAATAAATAATCATGAACACGAACCACGCGGAGCTTTGGTCCTCTTCTTCAGATGAGCGTTACAGTGTGTCTACACCCTCATATCTCAGATATCAATTTCATTTCATTGTTTTCTCATAGAAAGTGCTGTTCCTCACCTGTCGGGAAACAGTGGAACAGCACCACCGTAAGAGAGGACACAATAGACTATTCTTCAGTTGTCCAGTGGTTGGTAGTGAGATATATAGAGAGTGTGTGTGTTCAATTTCAGCATTGTTTTAAATTAGATGACACTGGGCACTATTAGGGATTCAGTCCCTCTCTGTCACTTACAATGCCCCCACCCCCACCCCCCCACCCCCAAATCCCTAGCACACACACACACACACATACACATACACAACACCCACCCCCCACCCAAATCCCTAACACACACACACACACACTCACACACACACACACACACACACACACACACACACACACACACACACACACACACACACACACACACATACACAACACCCCCCAAATCCCTACCCAAATCCCTAACACACACACACAAACACACACACCCACACACACACACACACACACACACACACACACAACCCCCCCCCCCCCCCCCCCAAATCCCTAACACACACACCCCCCCCCCCCCCCGTGGAGACGTGACTAATCTTAGCACCACTAGTACCTTGCTGCTCAAAGAGCATCTGGACTTTCTCTCAGTTGCTGTGATGTAAACACCTTGGTCACCAGGATTTACCAGAGGAGCACCTGGTATTTCAAAGTGGCCTCTTGGCTCTGACCATTTTTTCAAGGAGGGGTGTTCGCTGGACTGCGGTATCCTGACATGATGTATTCCCCCTTCTGAATATGTATTCCCCCTCGTCTTTGTCTTTTTAGTCTCTCCACTGGTCTCATGTTTAGTCTCAGCTTGGGCTTGGATAGCCTCAGGACTACTCAGGGCTTGGATAGCCTCAGGACTAATCAGGGCTTGGATAGCCTCAGGACTACTCAGGGCTTGGATAGCCTCAGGACTACTCAGGGCTTGGATAGCCTCAGGACTAATCAGGGCTTGGATAGCCTCAGGACTAATCAGGGCTTGGATAGCCTCAGGACTAATCAGGGCTTGGATAGCCTCAGGACTAATCAGGGCTTGGATAGCCTCAGGACTAATCAGGGCTTGGATAGCCTCAGGACTACTCAGGGCTTGGATAGCCTCAGGACTACTCAGGGCTTGGATAGCCTCAGGACTACTCAGGGCTTGGATAGCCTCAGGACTACTCAGGGCTTGGATAGCCTCAGGACTAATCAGGGCTTGGATAGCCTCAGGACTACTCAGGGCTTGGATAGCCTCAGGACTTCAGGGCTTGATCAGGGCTTGGATAGCCTCAGGACTAATCAGGGCTTGGATAGCTAATCAGGGCTTGGATAGCATCATTACTGATCAGGGGGCTTGGATAACCTGCAGTAATCAGGGCTTGGATAGCATCATTACTGATCAGGGCTTGGATAACCTGCAGTGGGTGTGTTTGTTTCATTGAACGTGCTATCATAGTGACCGCGCTGGCTGTTCCACATTGTCATTGTTTGTTTTACACACACATTTGAGGTGGCAGGTCACATAGCGTTTAGAGCGTTGGGCCAGTAACTGAAAGGGCGCTTGTTCAAATCCCCGAGCCGACAAGGTGAAAAATCTGTCTCCCCTGAGCAAGACACTAAACCCTAATTGTTCCAGGGTTGCTGTTGATAATGGCTGATCCCTGGCCGTTAGCCCACTCTCCGAGGGTGTATGAGGGGGTGTTGAGATATGCCAAAAACACATTTCCAAAAATAACACAACTATAAGAACCTACCAAATGATGTATTTTTTATGCTCTGTTGATGCATACCAGTTTAAGCCTGCCCAAGGATTGCATCAGGTTATGATAAGATAAGAAAGATACATTTCAAAATTATTAATTAATCCCAGATGGGAAATTGGTTTGTCAATCATTGCAGCATGTAAACAGTCTGAAGCAAATCCAGAACACGTGTTGCTATATATTTGTTCCTGCCAAATTAACTTTGAATAGCAAAAACGTTCAGCTCATTATTTAGTATATATTCTTTAAAGATTCCCACTAGCTGTTTCTGAAGCAGCAGCTACTCTTCCTGGTGTCCACACAGAACACAGAACACAGAACATGAAACAGAACACGAACACAGAACATGAAACAGAACACAGAACACAGAACATGAAACAGAACACAGAACACAGAACATGAAACAGAACACAGAACACAGAACATGACACAGAACACAGAACATGAAACAGAACACAGAACACAGAACATGACACAGAACCACAATAGGCATGAACAGCTCGTGGACAGAACTGCAGACATGCACATGCTTCCGTACCTTTAGTCCTTCATAATCATGTGATTCACAAACAACTTACTGAATACAAAAGACAACACACACAAAAAAACGACAATGGAAATGCAATAACACGGAGGCGTGTGGATACAGCGACTTTGTTTTGTTCAATTCTCCTGACGTGAATAAAGGTACCTTGTTTCTATAGTTCTCGCCTGTAATGGCTGTCCTGGGGTAAAGTATATGCTTTTTGTAGTTACCACCCCGAATGGGTTTCATTGGGTAACATGCAATCTCTTTAACTGGTAAACTGGTTACCACCTACCTATGTGATGACATTACTTCCAAATCCAACAGACATCTACAATATATTTGGTGTCTTAATTTATCTTAATTAAGTTGAATAAATCAATAATTGAATCAAATCTACAAGATTGAAGATAAGATGTATATATTTTTTCAAAGAGACAATATCTCCTTTTGTCACGACTACCACCGGAGGTGGCTCCTCTTCCTGTTCGGGCAGCGCTCGGCGGTCGTCCTCACCGGTCTACTAGCTGCCACTGAAGGTGGCTCCTCTTCCTGTTCGGTTTGTTCCTCACCGGTCTTATTAGCTGCCACCGGAGGTGGCTCCTCTTCCTGTTCAGGCGGCGCTCGGCGGTCGTCCTCACCGGTCTACTAGCTGCCACTGAAGGTGGCTCCTCTTCATGTTCGGGCGGCTTTGGGTGGTCGTCCTCACCGGATGCTGCCACCGAAGGTGGCTCCTCTTCCAGTTCGGGCAGCGCTCCTCGTCCTCACCGGTCTACTAGCTGCCACCGAAGGTGGCACCTCTTCCTGTTCGGTGAATCGCCCTAATGTTCGTCCTCACCGGTCTACTAGCTGCCACCGATGGTTTGTATTTTCTTCCAGTTCGGGCAGCGCTCACTGTGATGGTCCTCACCTTATAAGCTGCCACCGAAGGTGGCTTCTTCCAGTTCGGGCAGCGCTCAGGGTCGTCCTCACCGGTCTACTAGCTGCCACCGAGGTGGCTGACACTCTTCCAGTTCGGGCAGCGCTCGGCGGTCGTCCTCACCGGTCTACTAGCTGCCACCGAAGGTGGCTCCTCTTCCAGTTCGGGCAGCGCTCAGCGGTCGTCCTCACCGGTCTACTAGCTGCCACCGATCCCCTTTTCCTTTTCTGTTTGTTTGGTCTTATTGGTTGCACCTGTTTCTTGTTTTAGTTTTGATTGTGTTCTCTGTCTGTTTGTGCCCAGTTTTGGGTTGGACACTTTTTTGATATTCGCCTGTTGTTTTGGGCGTGTGTTTTGGATGCCGCGATAAAGTCCGGTTTCCCCCATTATCCTCTGCTCTCTGCGCTCGACTCCGCACCCACCCCTCCAGGCTGTGTGACACCTTTCGGTCTCTTCAGTGAATCTCCCTAATGATTCTTCCTAAATGATGACTTGTCATCATCCACAGATGATTTGTATTTTGTTTATTTTGGGCCTGACTCACTGTGATGGTGTCATCTTATAAGAGAGGGAGTCATCATGGTGTATTCTTCAACGTTGACAATGCCAGGCTAACATTGGCTTGCTCTCAGCAGTGTGCTGACACTTTACGCCTGAATCCTGGATTAAACATCCTACCCAGACCACCCAGACCTGAATTAACCATCCTACCCAGACCACCCAGACCTGAATTAACCATCCTACCCAGACCACCCAGACCTGAATTAACCATCCTACCCAGACCACCCAGACCTGAATTAACCATCCTACCCAGACCACCCAGACCTGAATTAACCATCCTACCCAGACCACCCAGACCTGAATTAACCATCCTACCCAGACCACCCAGACCTGGATGGGCCATCCTACCTAGACCACCCAGACCTGAATTAACCATCCTACCTAGACCACCCAGACCTGAATTAACCATCCTACCTAGACCACCCAGACCTGAATTAACCATCCTACCTAGACCACCCAGACCTGAATTAACCATCCTACCTAGACCACCCAGAATGCTAATTGTGGATCTGTTGCAGTTTAAGTTTAGAGTCATGTTCCTGTAAAGCTTAGAGAGGATTTCATGTCAAATGCTGTTGGAAGTAATATGGCTACAGGTTCACCTGCCTCACCTGAAGTCCATTGTTTTGGGAAGCTGCTATAGGCCACCATGTGCTAACAGTCAGTATCCGGATAACATGTGTAAAATGATTGATAATGTATGTGATGTCATCAGAGATATCTACTTTCTGGGTGACCTAAATATTGACTGGTTTCCATCAAGCTGTCCATTCAAGAAGACACTTCAAAGTGTAACCAGTGCCTGCTTCCTCGTTCAGGTTATCAGTCAACCTACCAGCATTTTTTACAATCAGCACGGGAATGAAATCATCCAGTTGAATTGATCACATCTTTACTAATGCTGCAGAAATCTGCTCTGAAGCAGTATCCACATCAATAGAATGTACTGATCATAATATAATAGCCATATTTAGTAAATATCAAAGTTCCAAAGGCTGGGCCTAATATTGTGTATAAGAGGTCATACAATATGTTTTGCAGTGATTCCTAAGTTGATGATGTAAAGAATATTTGCTGGTCTGTGGTGTGTAATGAGGAGCAACCAGACGCTGCAATTGACACATTTATGAAATTGCTTAATCCAGTCACTAATAAGCATGCACCCATTAAGAAAATGACTGTTAAAAATGGTTAAATCCCAGTGGATTGATGAGGAATTGAAAAATGTTATGGTAGAGAGGAATGAGGCAAAATAAATGGCAAATAAGTCTGGCTGCACAGCCAATTAGCAAACGTACTGTCAATTGAGAAATCATATGACTAAACTAAACAAAAAGAAGAATAAAGTACACTATGAAATACAGATAAATTATATAAATAATGATAGTAAAAAGCTTTGGAGCACCTTAAATGTCATTTTGGGCAAAAAGGCAAACTCAGGTCCATCACTCATTGAATCAGATGGCTCATTCATCACAAAAACCACTGGTATTGCCATCTACTTTTATTCTGTTTTCATTGGCAAGATTAGCAAATTTAGGCATGACATGCCAACAACAAATTCAGGACCCTTACCCACCATGCATAACTGACCAAATTATGAAAGACAAGCATTGTAATTTTAAATTATGTAAAGTTATTGTGGAAGTGGTGAAAAAATGATTGTTGTCTATCAACAACGACAAGCCACCTGGGTCTGACAACTTGGATTGAAAATGACTGAGGATAATAGCAGACGATATTGCCACTCTTATTTGCCATATCTTCAATGTAAGCCTACTAGAAAGTTTGTGTCTTCAGGCTTGGAGGGAAGAAAAAGTCATTCCACTACCCAAGAATAGTAAAGCCCTCTTTACTGGCTCAAACAGTCGACCAATCAACCTATTAACAGTAAACTTTTTGGAGAAAAAAAAAGTTTGACCTGATACAATGCTATTTGACAGTAAAATAATGAACAATAGATGTTCAGCTCGCTTATAGGAAAGGGCATTCAATATGAATGGCATTTACAAAAATGACTGATGATTGGCTGAGAGAAATTGATAATAAAAACATTGTGGGAGCTGTTATGTTACAATTCAGTGCAGCTTTTGACATTATCGATCATAATTTGCTGCTAAAAAAAATGTATGTTTTATGACTTAACATCCCTTGCTATGTTTTTGATTTAATTAATTTTTTAAAATACATTTTTTAATACTTAGTCAGTTGTGCAACTGAATGCATTCAACTGAAATGTGTTTTCCGCATTTAACCCAGCCCCTCTGAATAAGAGAAGTGCTTACCTGTCTAACAGAACACAGAGGGTGTTCTTTAATAGAAGCCTCTCCAACATATTTCAGGTAGAGTCAGGCATTCCCCAGGGCAGCTGTCTAGGCACCTTAGTGCTTTTCAATCTTTACTAATGACCTGCCACTAGCTCTCAGTAAAACCTGTATGTCTATGTATGCTGATGACTCACCACTATACACGTCAGCTACCACCGCAAGTGAAATCACTGAAACAATTAACAAAAAGCCTCAGTCGGTTTCAGAATTGGTGGCAAGAAATAAGTTAGTCGTAAATATAAAATTAAAAAAACTAAAAGCATTGTATTTGGGACAAATCGTTCACTAAACCCTAAAACTCAACTTAATATTGTCATGAATAATATGGAAATTGAGCAAGTTTAGGAGACTAAACTGCTTGGAGTAACCCTGGATTGTAAATTGTCATGGTTTAAACATATTGGTGCAACAGCTGCTTAGATGGGGAGAAGTCTATCCATGATTAAGTGCTGCTCTGCCTGCTTTACAACACTGTCAACAAGGCAGGTCCTACAGGCTCTGGTATTGTCACACCTGCACTACTGTCCAGGTGTGTGGTCAGGTGCAGCAAAGCGGGACTTAGTTCATTTTTAGGGGCTCCTGAGTGGCGCAGCGGTCTATGGCACTGCATCTCAGTGCTAGAGGCGTCACTACAGACCCTGGTTCAATTCCAGGCTGTATCGCAACCGGCTGTGATGTCAAGTCCCATAGGGCGGAGCACAATTTGCCCAGCATCGTTAGGGTTGGGCCAGGGTAGGCCGTCATTGTAAATAAAAATTTGCCTAGTTAAAATAATAAATAAACAATTTTCCTATCACTACTTGCATTTGTGAGAAGTATTGGCATGTTGAAAGCACCGAGCTGTCTGTTTAAAGTACTAGCACACAGTTCAGACACCAATACATACCCCACAAGACATTCCACGAGAGGTCTTGTCACAGTCCCCAAATCCAGAACAGACTATGGGAGGGCGACACTACAACAGAGACATGACTACATGGAACTCTATTCCACATCAAGTAACTGATGACTGAGGGCACACACTTAATGGCTTGTGAAATGCAATGTTTTTTATTGTACAGTACTACCTTAATGTTGCTGGACCCCAGACAGATCTAATGGAGATCCATAATAAACCCCAGGAAGAGTAGCTGCTGCCTTGGCAGGAACTAATGGGGATCCATAATAAACCCCAGGAAGAGTAGCTGCTGCCTTGGCAGGAACTAATGGGGATCCATAATAAACCCCAGGAAGAGTAGCTGCTGCCTTGGCAGGAACTAATGGGGATCCATAATAAACACCAGGAAGAGTAGCTGCTGCCTTGGCAGGAACTAATGGGGATCCATAATAAACCCCAGGAAGAGTAGCTGCTGCCTTGGCAGGAACTAATGGGGATCCATAATAAACCCCAGGAAGAGTAGCTGCTGCCTTGGCAGGAACTAATGGGGATCCATAATAAACCCCAGGAAGAGTAGCTGCTGCCTTGGCAGGAACTAATGGGGATCCATAATAAACCCCAGGAAGAGTAGCTGCTGCCTTGGCAGGAACTAATGGGGATCCATAATAAACCCCAGGAAGAGTAGCTGCTGCCTTGGCAGGAACTAATGGGGATCCATAATAAACCCCAGGAAGAGTAGCTGCTGCCTTAGCAGGAACTAATGGGGATCCATAATAAACCCCAGGAAGAGTAGCTGCTGCCTTGGCAGGAACTAATGGAGATCCATAATAAACTCCAGGAAGAGTAGCTGCTACCTTGACAGGAACTAATGGGGATCCATAATAAACCCCAGGAAGAGTAGCTGCTACCTTGACAGGAACTAATGGAGATCCATAATAAACCCCAGGAAGAGTAGCTGCTGCCTTGGCAGGAACTAATGGAGATCCATAATAAACTCCAGGAAGAGTAGCTGCTGCCTTGGCAGGAACTAATGGAGATCCATAATAAACCCCAGGAAGAGTAGCTGCTGCCTTGACAGGAACTAATGGGGATCCATAATAAACCCCAGGAAGAGTAGCTGCTGCCTTGACAGGAACTAATGGGGATCCATAATAAACCCCAGGAAGAGTAGCTGCTGCCTTGGCAGGAACTAATGGAGATCCATAATAAACCCCAGGAAGAGTAGCTGCTGCCTTGACAGGAACTAATGGGGATCCATAATAAACCCCAGGAAGAGTAGCTGCTGCCTTGGCAGGAACTAATGGAGATCCATAATAAACCCCAGGAAGAGTACCCGATGCCTCGGCAGGAACTAATTAGGATGCATAATAAATACACATACAAAGACAGGGGACTGAGACACCTTGAGAAAACTACAGCTCTATAATGCAATGCTATGCCTTTGTAGTGACTCCCCAGCAGCTGGACCCACTAGGGAACAAAAACAACTCAAAAGACAAGTGTGAGAAGCACTCGACCAGAACAGACTCCAAAACCGCGAGTAGCTGAGTACAGAAATGCTGATAATGTTAGTCTGTATTTTTACTGTTTTGTTTGCTCCCCTGCACTATATATCTACTATCTATCTTGGTTTTGAACATAAACGTGTTCCGTGTGAACGTGTTCCGTGTGAACGTGTTCCGTGTGAACGTGTGAACGTGTGAACGTGTGAACGTGTGAACGTGTGAACGTGTTCTTGTTTCCCGAGGGTGCTGACTGCAAAGCCTGGCAAGGCACTGAGTTACCAAGGTCACACCTCCCTCCCTCCCTCCCTCCTCTACCAACCCACCTCTCTCTCTCTCTCTCTCTCTCTCTCTCTCTCTCTCTCCTCTCACCCATTTTTCTCTCGTTCTTTTCATCAAAAAACCTAGACCAAATTGGAACCTTGGCTGCTTCCTCCCCAGCGCTAGGGGCAAAGGTGGTCTAGATTAAAAGACTTCTGCAAATTGAATTCTACACTCGATGAAACAAACAGATTCGTTGGTGTCTATTCGCCTGAGACGAGATGGCCAGCTCCAGGCGAGGTACTGTCCCACCTCCGAATGATGTAATTATGCAAACTAATTAATGAACTGTTATTTGCAAAATATGCCACGGAGTTCGAGGTAGGGCGATACAACCCCCCCAGTCCAAAATAGGTTGAAACAGCGAACCAATAGAAGCTTGTTTTTAAGCAGGTCAAGTCCACAGCCATTTTCAAGGCTGGGAGTTAGTTCAGTATATTTCCTGCTATAAATGAATATCTGCCGGCATTACTTTCTTGAGTGAGATTTTGGATTTGAAGTGTTTAGAGATGTCTATTGAAGAATATGCTACATGAGAATCTGCTTTTAGGTTAGTTGTGCTTGTCATCCACATCAAATGATAAATTAAAGCTATTACAGTTACCAATAGGTTTAGCAAATACAGTTATCACACACTCTCCATTTCTACAGCTGTATATTTCCTATTTCGGAGATATGCCTTTCTCAACCGCCGTGAAAGATCTCACCAAGTAATTTATTACCACTAAGCCATTGTCTTAACCACTGGGCCACACTGCTATGAGGTACGATGCTTTGTGCTCCCAAGGCCTATGACAGCATCAGTATTGGCTGGTGGGTTAGTGGCAGATCGGTTGGGTGCCCACAGATAAAGGGGTAAAGGGGGGGATACCTAGTCAGTTGTGCAACTGAATGCATTCAACTGAAATGTGTTTTCCGCATTTAACCCAACCCCTCTGAATCAGAGAGGTGCGGGGGGCTGCCATAATCGACATCCACGTCTTCGGAGCCCAGGGAACAGTGGGTATACCTCCGCTCCCTGGGTATGGTTCATGATGGGAACACCCAAGGGTCCCATGCTGTGGTCAGACATTCTCACATGTCTCCCGTCACTAGAGCAGACAAAAGTCTGGACAGGCAGGAATTTCACACCCTATTTGACAATACGGCTTCTGTCAGCTTCTCTTAAAGAGCCCATTAACAGGCTCCCTGATGCTCACTCTCTCTCTTCATTTCTTAGTTTCCTGAATGAATGGATGGATGGAGGGGTGGATGGATGGATGCATGGAGAGGTGGATGGTTGGAGGGGTGGATGGTTGGAGGGGTGGATGGTTGGAGGGGTGGCGGTTGGAAGAGTAGATGAGTAGAGGAGTGGATGGATGGTAGAGTAGATGAGTGGAGGGGTGGATGAGTGGAGGGGGGGATGAGTGCAGGGGTGGATGGATGGAAGAGCAGATGAGTGGAGGGGTGGATGGATATAGAGGTAGAAAAGTGGACTGCAATGTGTGGTCAGTGTGGGCATGTCTGAAAGTGTTGTCTTAGTTCAGTGTTTGAGGGAGTTTCAGTAACAGCCCACTGGGAAAAAACTGGTTGAATCAATGTTGTTTCTAATTCAGTCCATGTGATGAAGTTCAACATGAAAAATGTATTGTCTTTTAAAAAATATTTTAATCTAAATCCAATGAAATGGTGCATTTTTGGCCGTTGATTTCATGTTGAATTCACATTAGTTGACAATTCAACCAAATGTAAATCAACACCAGACATTGAAATGACATCTTTACTGAGTTTGAGGCATGATTTTTCAGTGTGAAAATGGTCCCTCAGGATGAGGTCAACTCTGTAGGCTGTTTGAATGCAGCCAACCGGAGTCTGACTGAATGTTGTGGAAAACATTCTGACTTTGTTTACTGGATGCTTGTTAAAACTTCTTAGGTCTGCGATACCGTTAACGGGATCAATATGACAACAGCCAGTGAAAGTGCAGGGCGCCAAATTCAAAACAACAGAAATCTCATAATTACAATTCCTCAAACATACATGTATCTTATACCGTTTTAAAGGTAATCTTGTTGTTAATCCCACCACAGTGTCCGATTTCAAATAGGCTTTACACGGAAAGCACCACAAACGATTATGTTAGGTCAGAGCCAAGCCACAGAAAAACCCAGCCATTTTTCCAGCCAAAGAGAGGAGTCACAAAAAGCACAAATAGAGATAAAATGAATCACTGACCTTTGATGATCTTCATCAGATGACACTCATAGGACTTCATGTTACACAATACATGTATTTTGTTGTTTGATAAAGTTCATATTTATAACAAAATCTTAGTATACATTGGCGCGTTACGTTCACTAGTTCCAAAAACATCCAGTGTTATTGCAGAGAGCCACATCATTTTACAGAAATACTCATTATAAATGTCGATGAAAATACAATTGTTAGACATGTAAATATAGATTTACCTCTCCTTAATGCAACCGCTGTGTCAGATTTCAAAAAGACTTTACGGGAAAAGCAAACCATGCAATTATCTGAGACGGCGCTCAGAAAACATTTATCCGCCATGTTGGAGTCAACAGAAATCAGAAATAACATTATAAATATTCCCTTACCTTTGATGATCTTCATCAGAATGCACTCCCAGGAATCCTAGTTCCACAATAAATGTTTGATTTGTTCGATAATGTCCATTATTTATGTCCAAATAGCTACTTTTGTTAGAGCATTTAGTACACAAATCCAAACGCTCGTGCAGGTCCAGCCGAATGTCGGACGGAAACTTCAAACAGTTATATTACAGGTTGAAGAAACTTGTCAAACTAAGTATAGAAAGAATCTAGGATGTTGTTATCATAAATCTTCAATAACGTTCCAACTGTATTCAATAGGGGCTGGGTTGAAAATCGACCAATCTCAGATTTCCCACTTCCTGTTTGGATTTCTTCTCAAGTTTTTGCCTGCCATATGAGTTCTGTTATACTCACAGACATCATTCAAACAGATTTAGAAACTTCAGATTGTTTTCTATCCAATACTAATAATAATGCATATATTAGCAACTGGGACTGAGGATCAGGCCATTTACTTTGGGCATCTCTGGGCACCTTTCACCCAAGCTACTCAATACTGCCCCTGCAGCCATAAGACGTTTTAAGTAGGAAACATTCTGACACTTTGTTTACTAGATGTTTGTTAAGTGAGAACATTCTGACACTTTGTTTACTAGATGTTTGTTATTAAGTAAGAACATTCGGACACTTTGTTTACTAGATGCTTGTTTAAGTAGAAAACATTCGGACACTTTGTTTACTAGATGCTTGTTTAAGTATAAAACATTCGGACACTTTGTTTACTAGATGCTTGTTTAATTAGAAAACATTCTGACACTTTGTTTACTAGATGCTTGTTTAAGTAGAAAACATTCTGACACTTTGTTTACGAGATGCTTGTTTAAGTAGAAAACATTTCTAACATCGACATTTTAACTCCAGTTTATGACTCACAGTTGTCATGTCGACAGATGTCCATTCCCTCATAGTTGTAAACCACTGAGGTGTTGTTTGTTGTTGTTGTTCTGAATTCCTAGGACCATTCCAAAAATGGACACAAGCAGGAGATATCATAAAATAAATGGCCATCTTTCCTGTTCATCTTTAACATAATTATTTCTATTCCCACTTCCCAATGCTGTCTGCCATCCTTAGGTGGAGCCACTTGGATCTCCACTCAAGTCCATGTTCATTTAGTTGATCAGGGCTCTCCAACTCTGATCCTGGAGAGATACCATCCTGTAGGTTTTAACTCCAACTCTGATCCTGGAGAGATACCATCCTGTAGGTTTTAACTCTAACTCTGATCCTGGAGAGATACCATCCTGTAGGTTTTAACTCCAACTCTGATCCTGGAGAGATACCATCCTGTAGGTTTTAACTCCAACTCTGATCCTGGAGAGATACCATCCTGTAGGTTTTAAATCCAACTCTGATCCTGGAGAGACACCATCCTGTAGGTTTTAACTCCAACTCTGATCCTGGAGAGATACCATCCTGTAGGTTTTAACTCCAACTCTGATCCTGGAGAGAACCATCCTGTAGGTTTTAACTCCAACTCTGATCCTGGAGAGATGCCATCCTGTAGGTTTTAACTCCAACTCTGATCCTGGAGAGATACCATCCTGTAGGTTTTAACTCCAACTCTGATCCTGGAGAGATACCATCCTGTAGGTTTTAACTCCAACTCGAAACTGAGAGTAAATAGAGCCAAATATATTGATAAAAGTCACCTTGTCCGATAGAGATTTACATGGTTATCAACATGTCATACCAGGGTAAGCTTACACAAAACACAGCCCTTGTTTTAAGTGTTTCTAAAAATCTCTTATGGGAAAAAAATGAATGATGAAAAAAAACGATTGGAACCATTTCCCTGTTTGACCGCTAGGTTTCATTGGTATTATGACACCTCCACCATGGGGCTCTAAGGGCGGCAGCGTAGCCCAGTGGTTAGAGCGTTGGACTAGTAACTGAAACAGTTGCAAGATTGAATCCCCGAGCTGACAAGGTACAAATCTGTCGTTCTGCCACTGAACAAGGCAGTTAACCCACTGTTTCTAGGCCATCATTGAAAATAAGAATTTGTTCTTAACTGACTTGCCTGGTTAAATAAAGATACAGTATGGCTCCACCATGTTCCAACTCGGGTATTAAGAGATGTCTTGCATCACACTGTATATCAGAAAGGGTGGGGGAGCTCTTCCCTGACAACTATTTAGCCTTCAGAGCTCTCAAGTGGACAACGTGTGTGTTTAAAACCCCCCAGTGAGAGGGAAATTAAAGAGGATCTAGATCTGCTTATTTTATATTTCACCTAGCAATCTGTGGTGTGCACAATGCTAGGTAGACCGTATGCAACCCTGGGCCTGTCCTTGGTTCTGTAACTAGTGCTGTTATATTTTCCTAAAATAAATCTTACAGTATTGAGGTATGATTATCTAGTCTATGACCAGCACAACATTCTATGAAAACAGTCCCTCCCTAGCCAAGCAGTTGAGCCGATGACGTTCATACACACTGACTGACTCATCCCATTAGTTGTACTGTTCAGCTATAATATCTCTTCCTGCTGTTCTTGGAGAGGCCTTTCAAAGTAAGCTTTTATTGACTAAATAACTGTTTCCCCCAGACTCACAAATGGGATACATCATCCACACCTGTGATGCCTTTTTCATGATGCCCTCCAGAAGCCTTTGTTATTGAAAATACACAACACATACACATTCTTCTGGATAACATGCTGCATAGTTGCGTGACCTAAAACCACATCGCCACGGAAACAGAATGTCTCACTTTTCACCTGACTGTTTTTTATTATAAAAAATGTTTAATTCAAATGAAAGAACACCATTGAGACACATGTATAACAATGAGTACAGGAAGAGGAAGGAACACCGTTGAGACACACGCATAACAATGAGTACAGGAAGTGGAAGGAACACCATTGAGACACACGCATAACAATGAGTACAGGAAGAGGAAGGAACACCGTTGAGACACACGCATAACAATGAGTACAGGAAGAGGAAGGAACACCGTTGAGACACACGCATAACAATGAGTACAGGAAGAGGAAGGAACACCGTTGAGACACACGCATAACAATGAGTACAGGAAGTGGAAGGAACACCGTTGAGACACATGCATAACAATGAGCACAGGAAGAGGAAGGAACACCGTTGAGACACACGCATGACAATGAGTACAGTTAGAGGAAGGAACACCATTGAGATACACGCATAACAATGAGTACAGGAAGAGGAAGGAACACCGTTGAGATACACGCATAACAATGAGTACAGGAAGAGGAAGGAACACCGTTGAGACACACGCATAACAATGAGTACAGGAAGTGGAAGGAACACCGTTGAGACACATGCATAACAATGAGCACAGGAAGAGGAAGGAACACCATTGAGACACACACATAACAATGAGCACAGGAAGAGGAAGGAACACCGTTGAGACACACGCATAACAATGAGTACAGGAAGTGGAAGGAACACCGTTGAGACACACGCATAACAATGAGTACAGGAAGTGGAAGGAACACCGTTGAGACACACGCATAACAATGAGTACAGGAAGTGGAAGGAACACCGTCGAGACACACACATAACAATGAGTACAGGAAGTGGAAGGAACACCGTCGAGACACATGCATAACAATGAGCACAGGAAGAGGAAGGAACACCGTTGAGACACACGCATGACAATGAGTACAGGAAGTGGAAGGAACACCGTTGAGACACACGCATAACAATGAGTACAGGAAGTGGAAGGAACACCATTGAGACACACGCATAACAAGGAATACAAGAAGCTCATCTCTGCTTCCCAGCATCACAGGAAGGAGGAGGGAAGGAGGAGGGCATTTAGTTTACCTTAAACCTGATTAGAGGGTGCATTGCGGGACAGGGGGAAGTGGAGAAATGAAATGAAGTGAATTTGGTGGAAGGAGAAAGAGTTAATTAGCTTAATAAGCTTGGGGAGATAGGGAGTGGTCGAAGGGCGAGGGAGAGGAGGGAAGTGGGGAGGGCACTCCATCGTTCCATTCTAAAACATGGCGGTGGTGCTAGAGGCGCTAATCTGGCAAATTGAAAGGTGCTTGCTCGCTGGGAGGGGCGAGGAGGGTACCTCTCGGCTCACATCCACAAAAAAAAACCAAATTGAATTTTCGTAACCCCCGACTCTCCCCCTATGTCCTGATTGAATTTGCTCGGGCCTGGGTGGAATGGAGTAATTGGAGGGAGATGCGAGGTGTGCGGATGGAAGGGTAGGTTGGTGTGTTGACTTATCCCATCCTCACCTTGGTTTAAGCTCAACTGTATGCCACCACCAAATGGCTTAAAAGTACACCGTAGCTGTCCAGTAGTGGTGAACCTGTAAGGACAGACGCTGGGAGATGAGAAGCAAGTACAGTTTAATGAATAAACAGACAGGAAACAAAACACGAACATCGTCTGGACAAGGGCCACTTAAAGACATTAATGCTGACACAGGGAAGAAACTGAGGAACAGACAGATATAGGGGAGGCAACCAGGTGAGTCCAATGAAGCGCTGATGAGCATAACGATGGTGACAGGTGTGCGTAATGATGGATAGCCTGGCACCGTCAAGCTTTAAAAAAAATCAAAACCTGGATAAAAACATGGCCAAATTACCCAAAAATGTTCACTATACAATATTTCTGGCACCGGCCTGTAGGTAAGTCATTTATCTGCTACGACATGGTTTGATTCCCATACTTTTGGAAATTGTGAGCTTCTGAGGTCCTCCTGTCTCACAAATGAACGAACAAAACTCTTATTACCTCAGACCAGTAGAAATAGTCAAACTTGCCACTCTACATGTTCTCATTCAGCCTGCCTTTCCAAGGACACACAACATCCATAAAAGCTTTATAGACATTACTCAGCTTTCCATATATAATCTAAAATACCTAGGAAAGCTGTCCAAATGATTCCCCACAATTATGAGACACATTGTTGTTCACCTAATGCACACTAGTTTCCAACGTATAAACACCTGTTTGATGAAATCCCCATTTCCCCTGTTGGAGAGGAGTCTTTCTCTGACTGCGCCGTCCTCACCTTCAGGTCCAACTAATTATTTGCTTGTAGCCTGAATGAGACGCATTTTGTTCTCTGCTTCATTGACAATAGAAAGGGGCCCATTTGGAGCACGGAGGCTTTGATTCAGAAGCACTGATGGCTTGGGTCCGTCCGGAAGGTAAGATGGATACAGGGAAGAGACGGGAGCAGACTTCCCAGAGACAGTTTTCTTTTCTTCACTAAAGGGGATACTGAGGGGCGCCAAACAAAGCTTTGAATGGTAGGATGTTCATCAGGCTGGACAGGCTAGAGGGGATATGTGTGGGGGTGGTCGGTCGGGGGTTCGATCTGATCTTTACGCCTCATTGTTTCTTGTGTGCATACACACTGTGTACACTGTGTACTCTGTGTAAGTGCATAGCGGCGAGGCGAGGCGAGGCGAGGCGAGGCTTCACTGATTTAATCTTAGAAAGTAGAATCTGGTGGGAATCAACATCTTCATGAATCTACTGTATAACCCAACACAGATCATATAACCTGATGGGAAACAACATCTTTCACTGTATAACCCAACACACACCATATAACCTGATGGGAAACAACATCTTTCACTGTATAACCCAACACAGACCATATAACCTGATGGGAAACAACATATTTCACTGTATAACCCAACACAGACCATATAACCTGATGGGAAACAACATCTTTCACTGTATAACCCAACACACACCATATAACCTGATGGGAAACAACATCTTTCACTGTATAACCCAACACAGACCATATAACCTGGTAAGAAACAATATCTTCCACTGTATAACCCAACACAGACCATATAACCTGATGGGAAACAACATCTTTCACTGTATAACCCAACACACACCATATAACCTGGTAAGAAACAATATCTTCCACTGTATAAATCAAATCAAATCAAATTTATTTTCACATACACATGGTTAGCAGATGTTAATGCGAGTGTAGCGAAATGCTTGTGCTTCTAGTTCCGACAATGCAGTAATAACCAACAAGTAATCTAACTAACAATTCCTAAACTACTGTCTTATACACAGTGTAAGGGGATAAAGAATATGTACATAAGGATATATGAATGAGTGATGGTACAGAGCAGCATAAGCAAGATACAGTAGATGGTATCGAGTACAGTATATACATATGAGATGAGTATGTAAACAAAGTGGCATAGTTAAAGTGGCTAGTGATACATGTATTACATAAGGATGCAGTCGATGATATAGAGTACAGTATATACGTATGCATATGAGATGAATAATGTAGGGTAAGTAACATTATATAAGGTAGCATTGTTTAAAGTGGCTAGTGATATATTTACATCATTTCCCATCAATTCCCATTATTAAAGTGGCTGGAGTTGAGTCAGTGTCAGTGTGTTGGCAGAAGCCACTCAATGTTAGTGGTGGCTGTTTAACAGTCTGATGGCCTTGAGATAGAGGCTGTTTTTCAGTCTCTCAGTCCCAGCTTTGATGCACCTGTACTGACCTCGCCTTCTGGATGATAGTGGGGTGAACAGGCAGTGGCTCGGGTGGTTGATGTCCTTGATGATCTTTATGGCCTTCCTGTAACATCGGGTGGTGTAGGTGTCCTGGAGGGCAGGTAGTTTGCCCCCGGTGATGCATTGTGCAGACCTCACTACCCTCTGGAGAGCCTTACGGTTGAGGGCGGAGCAGTTGCCGTACCAGGCGGTGATACAGCCCGCCAGGATGCTCTCGATTGTGCATCTGTAGAAGTTTGTGAGTGCTTTTGGTGACAAGCCGAATTTCTTCAGCCTCCTGAGGTTGAAGAGGCGCTGCTGCGCCTTCTTCACGATGCTGTCTGTGTGAGTGGACCAATTCAGTTTGTCTGTGATGTGTATGCAGAGGAACTTAATACTTGCTACTCTCTCCACTACTGTTCCATCAATGTGGATAGGGGGGTGTTCCCTCTGCTGTTTCCTGAAGTCCACAATCATCTCCTTAGTTTTGTTGACGTTGAGTGTGAGGTTATTTTCCTGACACAACACTCCGAGGGCCCTCACCTCCTCCCTGTAGGCCGTCTCGTCGTTGTTGGTAATCAAGCCTACCACTGTTGTGTCGTCCGCAAACTTGATGATTGAGTTGGAGGCGTGCGTGGCCACGCAGTTGTGGGTGAACAGGGAGTACAGGAGAGGGCTCAGAACGCACCCTTGTGGGGCCCCAGTGTTGAGGATCAGCGGGGAGGAGATGTTGTTACCTACCCTCACCACCTGGGGGTGGCCCGTCAGGAAGTCCAGTACCCAGTTGCACAGGGCGGGGTCGAGACCCAGGGTCTCGAGCTTGATGACGAGCTTGGAGGGTACTATGGTGTTGAATGCCGAGCTGTAGTCGATGAACAGCATTCTCACATAGGTATTCCTCTTGTCCAGATGGGTTAGGGCAGTGTGCAGTGTGGTTGAGATTGCATCGTCTGTGGACCTATTTGGGCGGTAAGCAAATTGGAGTGGGTCTAGGGTGTCAGGTAGGGTGGAGGTGATATGGTCCTTGACTAGTCTCTCAAAGCACTTCATGATGATGGAAGTGAGTGCTACGGGGCGGTAGTCGTTTAGCTCAGTTACCTTAGCTTTCTTGGGAACAATGGTGGCCCTCTTGAAGCATGTGGGAACAGCAGACTGGTATAGGGATTGATTGAATATGTCCGTAAACACACCAGCCAGCTGGTCTGCGCATGCTCTGAGGGCGCTGCTGGGGATGCCGTCTGGGCCTGCAGCATTGTGAGGGTTAACATGTTTAAATGTTTTACTCACCTCGGCTGCAGTAAAGGAGAGTCCGCATGTTTTGGTTGCGGGCCGTGTCAGTGGCACTGTATTGTCCTTAAAGCGGGCAAAAAAGTTATTTAGTCTGCCTGGGAGCAAGACATCCTGGTCCGTGACTGGGCTGGATTTCTTCCTGTAGTCCGTGATTGACTGTAGACCCTGCCACATGCCTCTTGTGTCTGAGCCGTTGAATTGAGATTCTACTTTGTCTCTGTACTGACGCTTAGCTTGTTTGATAGCCTTACGGAGGGAATAGCTGCACTGTTTGTATTCAGTCATGTTACCAGACACCTTGCCCTGATGGAAAGCAGTGGTTCGCGCTTTCAGTTTCACGCGAATGCTGCCATCAATCCACGGTTTCTGGTTAGGGAATGTTTTAATCGTTGCTATGGGAACGACATCTTCAACGCACGTTCTAATGAACTCGCACACCGAATCAGCGTATTCGTCAATGTTGTTATCTGACGCAATACGAAACATGTCCCAGTCCACGTGATGGAAGCAGTCTTGGAGTGTGGAGTCAGCTTGGTCGGACCAGCGTTGGACAGACCTCAGCGTGGGAGCTTCTTTTTTAAGTTTTTGTCTGTAGGCAGGTATCAGCAAAATGGAGTCGTGGTCAGCTTTTCCGAAAGGGGGGCGGGGCAGGGCCTTATATGCGTCGCGGAAGTTAGAGTAACAGTGATCCAAGGTTTTTCCGCCCCTGGTAGCGCAATCGAGATGCTGATAAAATTTAGGGAGTCTTGTTTTCAGATTAGCCTTGTTAAAATCTCCAGCAACAATGAATGCAGCCTCCGGATAAATGGTTTCCAGTTTGCAAAGAGTTAAATAAAGTTTGTTCAGAGCCATCGATGTGTCTGCTTGGGGGGGGATATATACGGCTGTGATTATAATCGAAGAGAATTCTCTTGGTAGGTAATGCGGTCTACATTTGATTGTGAGGAATTCTAAATTAGGTGAACAGAAGGATTTGAGTTCCTGTATGTTTCTTTCATCGCACCATGCCTCGTTAGCCATAAGGCATACACCCCCGCCCCTCTTCTTACCAGAAAGGTGTTTGTTTCTGTCGGCGCGATGCATGGAGAAACCCGTTGGCTGCACCGCTTCGGATAGCGTCTCTCCAGTGAGCCATGTTTCCGTGAAGCACAGAACGTTACAGTCTCTGATGTCCCTCTGGAATGCTACCCTTGCTCGGATTTCATCAACCTTGTTGTCAAGAGACTGGACATTGGCAAGAAGAATGCTAGGAAGTGGGGCACGATGTAGTCTGACCAGAAGACCGCCTCGTTTCCCTCTTTTCGGAGTCGTTTTTTTGGGTCGCTGCATGCGATCCATTCCGTTGTCCTGTTTGTAAGGCAGAACACAGGATCCGCGTCGCGAAAAACATATTCTTGGTCGTACTGATGGTGAATTGACGCTGATCTTATATACAGTAGTTCTTCTCGACTGTATGTAATGAAACCTAAGATGACCTGGGGTACTAATGTAAGAAATAACACGTAAAAAAACAAAAAACTGCATAGTTTCCTAGGAACGCGAAGCGAGGCGGCCATCTCTGTCTGCGCCGGAAGTATAACCCAACACACACCATATAACCTGATGGAAAACAACATCTTCAAGTCAATTAAGAACAAAATTCGTATTTACAATTATGTACTACTGGAGAACAGTGGGCGAACTGCCTTGTTCAGGGGCAGAACTACAGATTTTTACATCGGGCAACCTTTCAGTTACTGGCCCAACGCTTTAACCACTATGGTACCTGCCGCACCGATGCTCCATCTAATACTGTGGCAACTAAAAGACAAACAGCTGTTGTCTGCTATTGATTGTCTAGGTGGGAGTCCACACTATGGTTTCTCAGGCCTAGTTTTTAAAAGGGAAACCTTCAGGAAAATACTTTAGCCCTGTTTATACCTGCTTCTAACATGCTACCTGCCACCCCAAATGTACAAGCAAACACACACCATAGAATCAATACACAGTCATTCAGGCTAACAACAAAGTGCTGAGAAAGTGCCCACGTTGAAATGTTGAAACCGATCCAAGTAATGTCTTGTTTTGTCTTCCTGATTCTGTTGGGTGATCTCCATAGACGTTTCCTAATGACACATTGATTATGCCATAGAGGAAATCAACAAATACATTAGATGACCAGGCCATAGAGATAACGCCTGCTAAGACATACCCATATAAAGCACCATTATGTACTTTTAACATACGTAACATTCAAACAACAAATCACATTTTTTTTCTTCGTCACATGCGCCCGAACACAACGCTCACTTACAAGCCCTGAACCAACAATGAAGTTCAAGACAAAGAGTTAAGAAAATATGTGTTAAATAAACTGAAGTAAAAAAAATAAAATAAAAAGTAAAAATATAAAATCACAATAACATTAACATGTTAGTCTAGGTAATTTGGACATGGAGGTAGGGGTAAATTGACTATGGATAGATAATAAACAGCGAGTAGCAGCAGTATAAAAACAAAGGGGTCAATGTAGATAGCCCGGGTAGCCATTTGATTGATTAATTGGTAGTCTTATGGCTTGGGAGTAGAAGCTGTTAAGGAGCTTTTTGGACCTAGACTGCTCCGGTATCGCCTGCCGTGTGGTAGCAGAGAGAACAGTCAATGACTTGGGTGACTGTCGTACACATTACCCTCTGTAGTGCCTTACGGTCAGATGCCGAGCAGTTGCCATACCAGGCGGTGATGCAACCGGTCAGGATGCTCTCGATGGTGCAGCTGTAGAACCTTTTGAGGATCCGAGGACCCCATGCCAAATCTTCTCAAACTCCTGAGAGGGAAAAGTAGTTGTTGTGCCCTCTTCAGGACTGTCTTGGTGTGTTTTAGACCGTGGTAGTTCGTTGGTGAACACGTTCCTCTTGACCCGCTCCATTACAGCCCGGTCCTTGTGAATAGGGGCGTATTTGTCCCTCCTTTTCCTGCGTGCTTGATCCTCTTTTTCCTGTAGATCATCTCCTTTGTCTTGCTCAAGGGAGAGGTCCCTGTAGGTTGTCTCATCGTTGTCGGTGATCAGGCCTACCACTGTTGTGTCATCAGCAAACTTAATGATGGTGTTGGAGTCGTGCTTGGCGACACAGTCATGAGTGAACAGGGATTACAGGGGACTAAACATGCACCCCCTGAGGGGGCCCGGTGTTGAGGATCAGCGTGGCAGATGTGTTGTTCCCAACCCTTGCCAAGACAGGTAGCCTAGTGGTTAGAGCATTGAGCCAATAACCAAAATGTTGCAGGATCAAATCACTGTGCTGACAAGCTGACAAAATATCTGTCATTCTGCCCCTGAATAAGACAATATTCCTACTGTCATTGTATATTCAAATTTGACTTGCCAAGTTAAATTAAAATAATAATAATTACCACCTGGGGCCAGCCCACCAGGACGTCCAGGATCCAGTTGCAGAGGGAGTTGTTTAGTCCCAGGGTCCTTAGCTTAGTGGTGAGGTTTTTGGGCACTATGGTGTTGAACACTGAACTGTAGTCAATGAACAGCCTTCTCACATACTGTAGGTGTTCCTCTTGTCCAGGTGGGAAAGGGCAGTGTGGAGTGCAATTAAGATTGTGTCATTTGTGGATCTGTTGGGGTGGCATGCAAATTTAATTGCATCCAGGGTTTCTGAGATGATGGTCTTGATGTGAGCCACAACCAGCCTCTCAAAGCAGTTCATGGCTACCAATGTGAGTGCTAAGGGGCGGTAGTCATTTAGGCAGGTTACCTTCGCTTTCTTTGGCACAGGGACGATGGCGGTCTGCTTGAAAACATGTAGTTAGCACAGTCTCGGGCAGGGAGAGGTTGAAAATGTTTGAAAATGAAAATGTCAGTGAAGACACTTGCCAGTTGGTCCTTGCATGCTCTGAGTACCTGTCCTGGTAATCCATCTGGCCCTGCGGCCTTGTGAATGCTGACCTGTTTAAAGCTATAGTCACATCAGCTACATCAATTAAACTGAGTTCATTTACAGTATTACTGAAGGTACAGTATTATTGAATATTACAGTATTAGTGAAAGTTACAGTATTAGTGAAGGTTAAAGTATTAGTTAAAGTATTAGTGAAAAGTACAGTATTAGTGAAGGGTACAGTATTAGTGAAGGGTACAGTATTAGTGAAGGGTACAGTATTAGTGAAGGTTACAGTATTAGTGAAGGTTACAGTAGTAGTGAAGGTTACAGTAGTAGTGAAGGTTACAGTAGTGAAGGTTACAGTATTAGTGAAGGTTACAGTATTAGTGAAGGTTACAGTAGTAGTGAAGGTTACAGTAGTAAAGGTTACAGTATTAGTGAAAGGTACAGTAGTGAAGATTACAGTAGTGAAGGTTACAGTAGTAGTGAAGTTTACAGTAGTGAAGGTTACAGTAGTAGTGAAGGTTACAGTAGTGAAGGTTACAGTAGTGAAGGTTACAGTAGTGAAGGTTACAGTAGTAGCGGAGGTTACAGTAGTAGTGAAGGGTACAGTAGTGAAGGTTACAGTAGTAGTGAAGGTTACAGTAGTGAAGGTTACAGTATCACTTGTGGCTCGAAGTCTTTTTACACATCAGTAAGTGAGTAACTCGTAATATTACACTGGTCATGTGTCAGTTTCGTCATGCTCTTGTGACCAGTGTGAAATGGCTAGCTAGTTAGCGGTGCACGTTAGTAGCGTTTCAATCGGTGAAACGTTTCCCTTGCCCTGCAAGAATCAAGGCTTTTGTGGAGCAATAGGTGATTATGCTTCCCGGGAGGCAGTTATTGAGGTGTTCACAGGGTCCATGGTTCAAGCCCAGGTTGGGGTGAGGAGATGGACTGAAGCAACACTGGTACACTCTACAGGACTTTATGTAGCAAAAGAGAGAAAAAAATAACTTCCTTCATAAATGACCGCTTTCCAATCTCACCTTTTCCAAGTTTATTGAATGATGTTAATGTCATAGCTAAACTGCCCACCCGAGTTTAACGTTTGGGGATTGGAGCAACACAACTACTCGCGCTCTGAAGGAAACTTGTCTGGTGTCT